>NW_022872883.1:300000-487663 GCF_900324485.2 Mastacembelus armatus | reverse complement strand
TCCGAACGGCCGCTGTGTGTGTCTGTCAGTGTTTGCTGGAGCTGCAGAGGGAGGCCGTGTTCCTGTGGACCAGCGAGTTGGAGAACGTGGCCACTCTGTGCTTCAGGGCCTTCGAAGGATCCGACCACAACGTCAGAGCGTCTGTAGCCAAACTGCTGGGAACTCTGTTGGCTGCTGCTTTGGAGCCCCGGCAGCCCCCGGGTACGTTCCTGAGGGACAGACAGACTCTGCTGCAGAACTCCTGCTCTGAACCCAGGTCTTTAGGTCTCTGCTACAGGTCTGGGCCCAGTCTGGGACTAGACATTTAGCTGTGGCAGGAAGTAACAGGGAGCTACATTAATTAATGTCCTGGTTAAGCAGCGTGTGTTTAGAAACATGATGGATGTCTTTGGTTTTTTCCCAGCAGCCCAGAGGCAGGGTGGGCGGGGTCCGAGCTCCCTGGATGAGGTGATGGATTTGTTATCTGGGGGGTTCCTGCGGGGCGGGGTGGGTTTCCTGCGAGCCAGCGGAGACATGTTGAAAGGAACGAGCTCCGTCAGCAAAGACGTTCGCATCGGCGTCACACAGGTGGGTGATCATTCACCTGAGGGCCAGACTAAAGCCACCACTCCATTCTCACCGCCCCTCCCTCCCTCCTGCTCCTCCTCCTCAGGCCTGCGTGGTCTTTGTCTCCACCCTGGGCGGCTCCTGGCTGGAGGCGAACTTCCTGGCCTTCCTGTCGCTGCTGATGGAGCTGGCGTCCCACGGCAGGGCCACTCAGACTCCGGCCGACGCCGCGCTGACCCGCCGCTGTGTGTCCTTCATCCTGAGGAGCACCCTGGGGTCTCTGCTGGGAGAAAAGGCCCAGACCAACGCGGCCAAACACCTGTGCCTCACTGTGGCAGCGCAGAAACGAGGCATCGGTGAGTCCGCATCCCTGCTGTGTTTATGTCCTACAGCTTTTATAGACTTACCAGGACTGTACAATGTTATAGTGGAAGTACTGTACACATAGATGGAACTGTGTGTGTGTGTGTGTGTGTGTGTGTGTGTGTTAGATGCAGCTGTGACTGATGGGAACGTGGAGACCAGAGGTTCGTCTGCAGATGTTTCAGCCAGTCAGCATGTCGTGGTCTGCTGCCTGCTGGAACTGGGAAGACTCATACAGGGACTGGGATCCACTGCCGCCCCCCTTCTGATGGACAGCAGCACAGGTCACACACACACACACACACACACACACACACAGACTGTCCTGCTCCTGTTGGTCAGTGGGAAGGGGCAGAGTTTAGTCGTGTGATCACAAAGTGCTGATGTGATTTGGATGAACCTTGATGAGATGATGCGGGGGGCGTTGTCATGGAGACTGAGCTGATTAAAAGTTTGATCTTTAGCTGCTGAAAATCTTCCCGTGGATGTTTTTCATTTCCAGTGTCAGTCTAGGCGTTGACGTGCTGTCCTGTGGCTGTTCTTACCCACAGTCCTCCTGGACACGGTGATCTCCATCCTCCTCCACCCAGCGGCCTCCGCCCGACTGGCCGCCGCCTGGTGCCTGCGCTGCGTTGTCATGGCGATGCCATCCCAGTGCTCCTTGCTGCTTGACCGCTGCGCCGAGCGGCTGGTGGCGCTGAAGTCTTCACCTGAAGCCGTTGCCGGGTACGGGGCCGCCGTCGCCGCCCTGGTGGCCGCGGTGCAGCACTGCCCCCTGGGAATACCACACACCAAAGGCAAGGTGGGCAAAGAAAACAGCAGGTCACATGACACAGTGTAGGTCACAGCAGGTGATGTCAGCGTGAACTAACAGCATGTAATGTTACAGAGCCTGACCTCCCTAACCACGACGAACCAGTTACTGTCAGTGTGTCTGTGTATGTGTAGGTGGTCCTGGGCCTGGCTGAAGACCTCCTCCGTTCAGCCTCTCAGAACAGTCGGATCTCTCTGCAGAGGACCCAGGCCGGCTGGCTGCTCGTCTCCTCGCTCGTCACCCTGGGTACGACTGTGTGCACGTGTCCGTCATGGTTCCTCGCCTTAGTGGTGTCAACTGTGCAAATGCAGGTCGGCACATGAGCTGTAGGGACAGGAAGTCGAGTCAGCAGCAGGTTTGGGTCCAAAAAATGTGCAACTGACAAACACATTTTCTATTTCCTGGCGCTGTCCCTCCTCCAGATAAACAGGAAGTCCCAGTTTGACAGTTTGAAGCTGCTGTTGTCTACGTGCGGTCTATCAGTGTGACACGTCATCTGACGGCATCTTGCTGCCAGAATATTTGCCTCGTTTCTCCTTTTGAGTTCTGGTTTTTCTCTGTGTCATGAAAAGCTGAGATGAGTTTGGATCCCCGGGGCCTTGAATTGGGGGGTGATTGTAAAGGCCGTTCGTCCAGAGTCAACATCAGTTCTGAAACCTGAGGTCTCGGTCAAAGTACAGGAAATAAACCTCTTTGACTTTATTGTGTATTTATCGTGTTCCCTTTATGTGTCCAGGCCCTGCTGTAGTGGAGCACCACCTGTCCCGCCTCCTCCTCCTCTGGCGTTGTGTGTTTCCTGCCTCACTCAGGGAGCAGGAGATGGAGCTGCAGCGAGGGGACTACTTTACGTGGCAGGTTACGCTGGAGGGGCGTGCTGGGGCGCTCAGCGGTCGGTACACCTGTCTAACGCCTGCCCGTCGTCTTCCCTGGCGGAGAACTTGGTCTGATGTGTGTGTTTGTGTCTGAACAGCCATGAAGAACCTGCTGCTGTGCTGCAGCGAGCTCGCCACCGATGACGTCATCAGCCGCCTGCTCACGCCATTGGCCTGCTCTGTGGCCCTGCTCGCCAAGTCAGTCCCTGATTGGTTAGGGCTTGTTGTGGGTTTGCACAGATCATATTAACAGTCACTTGTTTCTGCTTCCACAGTTGATTTTACAGTTTCTTTACATTTCAGCAGCTTTTTCAAATTTTATGATTTGACATAAACACAAACCCACAAATAACTAAGTGTCTTTGACGTTGGAATCATTGAAGTGGTTTTCTTCATTTCTGGGCTGCAGCTGCTTATTTCCCTGGTCACTGACTCTGACTCAGATCAGGGACTTTTCTCGTTTCTTCCTTCGTTCCATCAGTTTCAGTTCTACAGCTTTTCTTCACTGTTAAAAGCAGCTGCTGGTTTCTGTGTGTCCAGGCTGCCGGCTCTGCTCAGGTCCTACGGCGGCTCAATCCGGAGCTGGTCCATCGTCTACAGGCTGAGAGTCTACGAGCTGCTCGCTGTGCTGCCGCCGCACACCTACCAGGGTAACAACCAAACTGTAAACAACACACAGCTGTTGTCAGTCACCTGTTTCAGCTGCCTGGTGTGATGATCATTTATCTCTTTGACATAATTTACACACCTGGACCTGCTCTGCCTCACCTGCTCCCTGTGTTTGCATGTTCCCTTGGAAAACACTAAAGACTTTCACCCAGCAGAGTCACAGGAGCAGCAGATACAGGGATTAGTGATGTCCTGATCGATAATCAGGCCGATTGAGGTGTTTTTTACCTGGTTGTTTTGGGAGATTACCCAGAATTCAGCTGTGATGTGCAGCAGTTCTCGAGGTTCAACACTTCAGTTTGAGACGAAGTCTAAAACGTCATCACAGAACAGGGCGGTTCCAACGGTTCCAGGGCGCCAGGGTTCGTTTGTTCCAGTTGGATACTTTAAATAAAGTTTTCTTCTGTCCCCCCCCAGAGAGCTTCGGTCTGGTGATGAACCAGCTGGTCTCGGATCTGTCTAGTCAGGACAACCTGAACCAGCCATGTTCAGAGCTCACCCTGCTGCCCCCTCTCTGTCACCATGACGACCTGCCGCTGGTCGGCCCCGCCCTCTACGATACCGACCACAGATACATTGAGGGACAGGTGAGGTGATGATGTGGTTGTGACAGGAAGTGACACTTCAACCATCTTTAGTTCTGTCAATGAGTTAAGGTGTGTGTGTGTGTGTGTGTCAGCTCCACAGCAGCAGCGTGGGGGGGGGGCTCTCTGGACAATGACCCCTTCAGTCTGTGTGACCGGACTGACAAAGTTCCTGCTCCTCTTCCTCCTCCTGCCGCTCTGACTGCCGCCGCCGTCCGTCTCTTTGGAGCCGTCTTTCCTCACATCATCTCCCCTCAGAGGTAGCACGGGTTAACTAGAACAGTTTTGGGGGGGGGGGGGGGGAGGGGGGGGGGGGGGGTTTCTCAACGCTTAATCCCAAGAGCATCAACACGAAGAGAAAGATCGAGACAGCAGGGAGTTTTTTCTGACGGCGTCAGTGCTGCTGCTGTTACCTTGGTGGCGGCGCAGCGTACGGCCATGGACCGGTCCGTCAGACACGCTCTGGCTGCCTTGTACACGTCACGGTGACACGGCACGGCACTAAGACCCAAACCTTTCAGGATCTTCTCCACACTCAGCATGATCTCATATCGGCCCTGAGACTGACACACACACACACACACACACACACACACACACACACACACACACACACTCAGATCAAAGAACCAACAGTCGTGTCTGCTCTGGTTCCTGCAAATACTTCACAGCAGGAACGTAAAGGAGAAGCTAATATAAATATAGATATAATATAAATATATGAAATATCTGCATTCACACAGAAGGACCCAGAAAACCAGATCCAGACGAGCTTCATCCTTCTCCTCAAACTGACTTGATGCTTATTGAGAAATCATCCAGCAACAAACCTCGGCGCTCTTCATGGCCTTCAGCAGGTTGGCCAGCGTCTCTTTGAAAGAGCCGACCAGCATCCGACCGAGCTGCTCGTACAGAGCGCCCAGACACGCAATGGCCGCCCTGAAACACACACACACACACACACACACAGAGAGCAACATCAGTAAACTGCTGTGAACTGAAGTGTTTTCATTAATTTGGTGACTTGGTTTATTTCCCACTAACACACATTACACTGAGGACACCACATCCATTGGTGCTGTCAGTCTCTGGATGGGATCTGGACTCAATAACACACACACTGAATCAGCAGCTGCCTGTAGAGTTCTGTTTTCCCATCTTTCCTGTGTGCCGTGAAGGCAGCCTGACTTACAGCCTTGTTGGGAGACCTGACGGCGAGTCGTCTTTGCTGCGGATGATGTCATTGCACCTCTCCACCAATAGGCTTGAAGGTACAGGGTCTCCCAGGCGGTAGAGCAGGGCCAAACACTGGGCCAGCAGGCAGCGGGTCGGCGGACCGGGAGAGCCAATCAGAATGGTCGACAGCTGGTCAACCAGACGTCGCTGGTTCTGTTTGAGATCGGCCTGAGAGACGAGAAGCATTGAGACAGTTACAACCATCAGAACCTGCTGGTCGGATCTGCTGTTAAACGTACGTGTGTCAAAGTGTCCTCACCCTGTCGGCGGCCGGGAGGAGCTTCTTCAGGTGGTTCAGCCAATCGAAGACGAACTCTGCCCTCTGAGGCTCGGTCAGCTGGTCGCACGCCGCCTCGTCCAGCAGGAGGCTATGATCGCCCTCCATCGCTGCTCCTCAGTGAGGACGGAACCTGCCGGCCTGCTCCGTCATCCTCCTGGACCAGAACACAAAGGGGGACCAACGTGTGACAAGCATAAACAATGAGGCCCGGGGCTGTCAGCTCAGCACAGAGTCCCCGGTTCAGTCTGATGGCTCATTACTCCGTCAGCTGAACCTGGGTCAGTCCATCTGTCAGAACCAACAGCTGTGCCATTAACAGAGTTAGAAAAAGTTTGATTCCTTCTTAATTTAGATGTTCTGATAGTTGAAATGTGAGACAGGAACAGCTTTGAAAGGACTCGGACTCAGATTCAGCACCAGGTTTTTGTGTTGAAGAGCTGTGCTGCATTCAAATGTTTCTCTGTGGGCAAACAGCAAACACTGTGTTTCTGGACAGAACCACACTGTCTTTGTGTCCCACTGAGAGCTAACAGAGCGGATCGGACCGGAACAGGACGGGGAAGACGCAGGATGAATCTCTGAGATTCCCAGACAAAGCAGCTCATGAATGATTCAGCACATGGTCTGTTAGAGGACTAAAAATAACTGGGCCCCACAGAACAGCAGTCTGCACCAAGGACCACTGGATCCAGATTTGTTCCTCAGTCAATCATCTGTTCTATGAACCAGAGAAGATCCAGGCCCGGTCCCCAAAGTGGGTCAGCCCAATGATTTCAAACAGAGAAAAGTGTAAATTAAGTCTTTAGGTTTAAATATTCAAATCACTCACCTGACACCTACAAACACAACAGGCCCGGGACCAGACAGCTTAAACCACCGGGTTCTCAGGGGCGGGTTCGGTTGTTTTCAACCTTTTTACCTTCCAGGACCCTCAGGATCCATCCTGAGCTGTTGCAGCTTCATGCGGACCCGCAGAGCCCGACCCGGGTCAGACCCGCTTAAGCTGAACTTTCCCCGGACACATTGACTTTTAACGCAGCTCGACAGGATGAACAGGCTCCAGTTTTCCACACACACAAACGCATCACGAATCGGGACCAGCCCGCGAGAGAACCAGTCCGACACCGCAACAAAACCGCATTTCTTCGTTTGCGTTAAAGACGCGGCGGCTGCTAGCATCGGGGGCTAACCCGGTTAGCTGCCGGGCAAAAGTTCAGACCCGAACCGGGACAAAACGGAAACTAGTTACCTGTTGGAGCCGGTTAAAGGTGGATGATCCAGGTCAGTGTGAAAACTCCCGAATAAAAAGTTTAATCCGGTTTATTTTGATTATTTGTTGTGAAAGTGTCCGGTCAAACAGCTGAGACCGGACTGATCCGTCAAGTCAGCGGAAACAGCAACACATCCGCTCCCCGTTTTTCAAAATAAAATGCACACACAAAACCCAAACTAGGATGAGGCATTTCACCCACAATGATCATCGGACATCACCACTTTAGATCTCAGCCTATAATTTATTTGTCATTTCTTTATCACTACACTTGGATTAATGTTGTAGCTTTAGTCTCCACTCAAATGAAATAAAGTTAAAAAGGTTTGTATATTTATTACACATTAAAAACTCTAATTAAAAATCTATTTATCCTGTTCACTTTATTGTTTAACTTTACACAGTGAATGATGTGACAGAAATAACATCCATCCACACAATAAGAGAGTAAATAAGGAAAATAAAGATGGTGTCGACTCATTTAAACACCATTGATTTCTCATGTTTGAAAACACTCAGGATGAGCTTTTAAACATCTATTTTTATTTATATTATTATTTATTTAATGCCTGCATTAACAAACAGGAGCCTCCTGCTGTCACTAGGCCAAACTGAGTCTCACTACAGGGGCCAGAGGCCTCCATAAACAGGACTTGGCTGCAGACACGACAACAGCCTCAGCAGTCTAAGGTTGGGAACCTTGGCAGGTTTCTGGTGACGTTCATGGGGTTGGGGTTCGGGGTCAACATTGACATTTACTTTCAGAAAAGACCAACAACATCCATCCAAAGTTCGACTGTGCTCAGGTTCTGGTTCACCGATTATTGACCTTTGGATTAATAGTTCATCTTATTGACTCCACATAATATTGTGCAAAATATTAAACTTATTTATTTACTTTAGACATAAATTTTAACAATCACGTCTGTTATGAACTAATTCTTTTTTAGTTTTTGTTTCATCGGTTTTTAGCTTTTAATGCGAAATCAATCTCACTTCCGGTCTCACAAACGCTTATTTCCGCTAACTTGGCGTGTTTTACCGAGTCGATTGACGAATCATCGAACACGAACCAGGAGCCACGGACCGTGAACCGGGTCCATGAATCGGTCCGAGCCCGTTAGCCCCGCGGAAAAGGTTCGAAATGTGAAGAGTAGAGAGAAAAGATAAAAAGGTTCGCCAGTCCGGACCAATGAATGTTAAAACGGCCCAAACAGGCCGGGGGGTCGATCGCGAACAGCAGATCGGGGGGCGGACTAACGTGGCAGACAGGACTAGAAGTTTCCAGCAGCCCGTTCCAGGTTTCTCCGTGTCCGTTATCAGCGGGAGCGGGTGTCGTTCTTCCGCCTGGTACCGACTGACAAGTTGTTGGCCAGCAGGTTCGGTACCGGCGAACTGCGGGATGTTCGGCTGTCTGGTCGCCGGCAGGTTGGTGCAGACGGACGCGGTGCAAGTCGCCTCGGACAAGTTCGTGTTCAACCTGCCGGACTACGAGAACGTGAACCATGTGGTGGTGTTCATGCTGGGCACGGTGCCGTTCCCCGCCGGCATGGGCGGCGCCGTGTACTTCTCCTTCCCGGACCCGGCGAGCGGCGGCCCGGTGTGGCAGCTGCTCGGCTTCATCACCAACGACAAGCCCAGCGCCATCTTCAAGATCTCCGGGCTGAAGGCCGGGGAGGGCGGCGCGCACCCCTTCGGCGCGGTGACCGCCTCGGCCGCGTCCCCGTCCGTGGCTCAGGTCGGCGTGTCGGTGGAGGCTCTGGAGCAGCTGGCCCAGCAGATCCCGGTGTCCGGCGCCGCCGTGTCGACCGTGGACTCGTTCCTGCACTTCACCCGGAAGATGCTCGACAGTCTGTACAACTTCGCCTCGTCCTTCGCGGTGTCGCAGGCCCAGATGGTGCCGAACCCCACGGAGACCTTCATCCCGTCCAGCTGCATCCTCAAGTGGTATGAAAACTTCCAGAGACGGATGGCCCAGAACCCGAACTTCTGGAAGAGCTGATGAGCAGGAGGACGATAAAGACTATGAGCAAACAGAGTCTCCACGGTGCCTCCGGGTTCTAATAAAGGTCTCTGCTGGTCTGCACCCGGATCCTGTCTCATCTCTGAGCCTGAATCTGCACCTCAGCTGTTTGAAATACAAAACACTTTTCTGTCCTGTGGCAGCTGTGACTCAGAAACCTGATCAGTTTGTTCTTTGGGTTGCCAGGTTGTAGAAACTTTTTTGAGCAGTTGAGGGAGACCTCTCCACACACACCTTAGCCCCTTCTGCAAAACAGCTGCAGCACATCTGGGCCCAAATTGTCCTGCCTGAGAGGCTGCTAAAGGAGGATGTTCCACAACCTGGCAACCCAACAGGTGTTTGTATTCAATTTTACACGAATATAAAACGTTTATTTTGACAAGAGGCGTCTCCAGGAAACAGCAACATGTTTGATTTCTTGGTCTTAGATCCGTGTCACGTGATCTTTAGCTGCAGCTGCTGAATCAATGAAAAGAGGAAGATTCTGTGTGCTCTGACGTCACCAACAGCCTCCTCCCTCTGTGATTGGTCGGCTGTGGGCAGGTGAGAAAGTGGGCGGGGTTTAGGTTTCTTATTTATCAAACAAACTTTTATTCTCATGTGACCAGCTGAGCCCCACCCCCTGAGCCTGCGGGATGGAGAGCCGCCTCAGTCTGAATCCAGATGTGCGCCCACTGGCAGATGTTTCTGAGTTCTTTTTTAACCGCAGGTCGTCGTGTATCTGCAGATGTCGTCTCTGGAGGTCGTGCAGACATTCGTGGCTCCACACAGATCAATATTTGTCAACATTATTCCTGCCAACCTGAAGAAAAAGGACAAACTGTTATATTTTTTAGTTTTTCTATAATTTGTAAAATCTGAAGTGAGTTCACACATCGAGTTTCAAACTGTGTCACATCAACATGGATCTGCTTTTCACGCTTTTGTGTCTGATTGATTAAAAAGGAATAATGAAAGACTTCTTCAGTGTGTAAAGACGATACTTGAAATGAACCCAGTTACTAAAAAAATCAAATCAGGCAGCAGGAGGCCACAAACACAGACTCAAAGGGGAAATGATTCGTGTGCAGCCTCCGTGTTGCAGCAGGGTTCACTCCAAACAGCAGAAAACTGCTGGTTTGCTAGAAGGAAAAAAAAGTTATTCAGCCTTGACTCAAACCACGAGAAGGGAGAGTCTGAATAAACGTCTCCCCTGGCACCACAAAAGTCTCAGTATCTCTGGGTTTTAAAGGTTCTACTAAACATCCTCTGGAAAAATCCATTTACACACACACACTGTATTATTATTATAGATGCAATGTGTGTTTACACAGAAATCATGTATATATAATTTTTATACACTGCACTTACATGTACACACTGAACCACGTGACATCCAGTGACGGGTCCTTGGATATACAGAATATACCTGACACCCCCAGGAGCCAGACTGTTCAGTGGTCTTCAGTCCGTCCCTGACTGTCTGGATTCTGTTGTCCCGAAATAATTTTAGTTTCCTAATAAAACCTTTCACAATAGATCCACAGGTAAAAAACAGAATATTAGGACATATTATTTGTGATATCAATAAATATATTAAATGAATAACATTTTTTTCTTTTATTTTCAAACACTGATTCAGCAAATGTGTAACTTCACTGTAGGAACTTTGTGGAACTTTCTAAAATGATGCAGCAAACGTCAAATATTTGAGGAAAAGACGAAGCAATAAAAAAAACAAGCAGATGTATTTAATGTTTTATTTTGAAGGTTCTGACAGGAAGTCTAGCCTCAGGAGAATCCATAGGTGGAATCATCTCAAGTGCTCCATGGGGAGAGTTGGAACCGGTCTGACCAGACTGAGCTGTGTCTCACCTGTGCACCTCAGGCAGGTAGAACCTGTTCACCAGGGTGAGTCCCTGCAGGTGTATAAATGAGCTGAGCAGGTGAGTCAGGCAGCAATTCCCAGGTGGATCAGACGTGCACCATGTTTCAACTGCTGCTGCTCGCTGCCGTGCTCCTCGGAGGATACGTGCTCCTCACCAAGACTCTCTTCAAAAGGTCCAGGTGTAAAGGAAATGCAGCCGTGGCCGGGAAGACCGTCATCATCACAGGTGAGTCTGTCTGTCCGTCATCGTCACAGGTGAGTCTGTCTGTCCGTCATCGTCACAGGTGAGTCTGTCTGTCCGTCATCGTCACATCTTTTTGATCCTAAATGTCCGTAATGACTTAAACAGAACATTGAGGCAGAACTGTCTCTACTGTGTCAGTATCTTTCACACTGAGTCAGTTTACATGCAGGGACAACGACCCTGATTCTAACATATAATATACTATAATCTATCAGTGACAGAGACCAAGTACTTTCACTCGTGGCACATTTTGTTGGTAACAGTTTTACTTATTCGACCACTGGAACAACGTGTCTTCTCCCTGCTCACATCTAACATAGTGTTTTTAGGAAACAAGTGAGATTTCACGAAAACGATTTAACCCACGGTCCTGAGCAACGGTTCAAGGTCTCCGTTATGCTGGTGCTTTAAAAGTAATAACAGTAGAACTGAGTGTTTGTACTCTGTCATTAGTCTGCACCGTGTAGATGTTGAGTGGCTGAATATTTAAACAGGTTGAGGCGGTTCAGTGACCTCGGTCCGACCCACAAGCACCAATAATTCTTGATGTTGATGTTTCATGCAGGAGGAAACACTGGCATCGGGAAAGCCACAGCTCTGCACCTGGCCAGGAGGGGAGCCCGGGTGATCCTGGCCTGCAGAAATCAGGACAAGGCCCAGGCCGCCATCACAGATATACAACAGGTGAGGAAGAGCACCTGGATGGGACCGAGTCAGGAATGTCAGTTGATGCAGGTTAAGAGACTGTCCTGTTACTGAGCCACATTCACAGGTTCTTAAAGTCTGTGAGGTTTCCTGAGGATCAGGATCAATTTTCCCTTCACTGTCAGGAACCACACAGCAGGAAAACACACTCAGCTGGTTAAATACACCTACTCCGGTACTGCACTTCAGTCCAGTTCTGAGGTATTAGTACTTTACCTGAGTATTTCTATGTTGTGCTACGTCATCCTTGGACTTCACTACATGTCAGAGCCAAACCTTGGACTTTTTACTGCTCTAGATAAATCTACATTTACCTGTGTTGGACTTGCTGGCACATGGAAAACTCAATTTCCCATGTTGAAGTGTTTGCTATTAAAAGTATAATATCAAAGTAGTAGTGGGTTGTATCTCAGCAGTGAAAATAGTGAAGCATCAGCTGAAAGAGAGAATCAGAAGTTGTGTTGAGTGAAAGGAGGTGAAGCAGCTGATGATGGACTGAGGAATCAAATTTGCTCATTTCAATCTGCTCCAAGTTTCACTGTTTTATCTGCAACTGACCTTTATTTTCCCAGGAAACAGGAAGTACTGATGTGGTCTACATGCACCTGGACCTGGCCAGTCTAAAGTCTGTCCGCTGCTTCGCTGAAACGTTCCTGAAAACCGAGTCCAGGCTGGATCTGCTCATCAACAACGCTGGTACACAAACACAAACACAGACATCAACACAACAGAAGGTGTTTTTCAGTCTGAGGAAAGGGCAGCACGTCACTTCAGACTCAAGCGTGAAAACAAGTCAAATCTCTTTTCTAGACATAGAGAAGAAAAAGGTCTGGACCACATCAGGAGAAAACTCAGAGTCCCCGAAAAACAGGCAGGGTGCCGACAGATTCCACTCACATTGTTACCTGCCACAGGTGTGACCTTGCGTTTGTCACAGGTCTGAGGCATGGACAATACCTGGAAAGAGACACACCTGAGGTCGACTGCAGCCACAATTAAATTATTGTTGGCAAACAAAACGTTCTCAGTGAGAACAAAGGTCTTGAAAGTCTGTGCACCCGTTCCCAACCAACATTTTATTGTCTCCTGACTTCCTGGTGTTTGTCTGATATTTACAGGCTGTTAATGTTTAGAAGGGGGACCTGAGGCTGCTGGCTTCAGGTTCAGGTAACAGAACCTGATCCAAACGTGTGACTGTACCGCAGGTCTTGTGGCCAACGGCTGGACAGAGGACGGTTTCGGCATCGAATTCGGGGTGAACCACCTGGGCCACTTCCTGCTGACCTGCCTGCTGCTGGAGCGTCTGAAGGAGGAGGGGGGAGGACGAGTGATCACCCTGTCCTCCATGGCTTACCAGTGGGGACACCTCGACTTCGAGGTGAGCCCCACACACCTGAGTCAACAGACGCACAACAGATACACAACCTACTGTGCACTTGGGCTTTTGACTGAATTCTTGACTCTGATCTTTATCAGTGTGTTGGTGTGACGTGCTCTGTCACACATCTAGTTACGTCATACACACACGCAGGTATGAACCTGCCGTTTGTCCCTGACCAGCTGAGCAGCTGCAGCGCACACACATCATGCTGGAGCAAAGGCCGTCATACCAGAGGGCTCACTCACAGCACAGTGTGGGTTTAAACACGGGTTCCACAACATTTTTTAAAGGTTGCTTTTTGGCATTTTGGTGACCCAACCAACTCTCCCTGCCCAGCCCACATCCAGTTTACATAAGAGTTCAGACCGTTTGCTCAGTCCTTAGTTAGGCAGCAGTTACAACCTCGAGTCTTTTTGGGTGTGATGCAAGTTTCCGAATGCTCTGTTTGTTCAGATGAACTTAGGTGACGTATGAATATGGATGTCACATCAATACAAAGTCAGACAAAGTGCAGCTCACAGAGATAAAACTGACCTGTGGCTTCACCCTCTCAGTATTTAACTAATTCACTGTAAACACGCAGGCTGTAAAAATAAGGTCTGCACTTTTTAAAGCTGTCTGTGCCCCTTATGAGACAGTCTTTGAATAAATAAATATAAAAGTATATCTAACCGAACGCACAAAGTTCAGAGAAGTAAATAAAACAGCTTCCTGCCTGCACTTCTTTGGTAAATCAAAGTTCTAAGAAAAATAAACACACGAACATGAACCCGGACCTGGTCACCAACTGGAACCACAACCTTCACTACAAACTCAATTATGGGCTGAGGAATGTTCCCATGCGTCCTGAGCTGCGTTCACATGTTATGCTTAAATGTTTCTATCAGAGATCCCTGTCAACTGGGATTTGGCTGACTTGACACACTGGTTTTACACAACACCTGAGGCTGAGCAGCATCTTCTTTTCCACAGCCAAAATAGCTCCACACAAAGGGCGTACTGTTCCTCTGTGACACCAAAGCTTCCATAGCATCTGGTGCTGAGGAGCCCGAGGCCATTGTACAACAGGTACAGCGTGCTCTACCCTCGTTTATCGTTTATGTGTCACCTGAAGAAAACAGTTTGTGTGGGAAACATTCAGCAGCCACAGGTCTGAGCCAGGTCTGTGAAAGTTTCCTCCCGATATTTGTTCTATGAAAAGAATCCAGTCTCAATAACGAGCAGATGGAGCCAATTTTCCCTCTGTATTTAAATGCAGCAAACACACGTGGATCAGAGAGAACCCACAGCTACAACCTGATCCAGTATATCTGGTCAGGTGGTTATTCAGGTGGTGATGTATTTATTTGGTCACGTTGTGTAGTTTGTGTTTGTCGATTGACTCTGAGCCGTTGTCAACATGATAAATGACCCACAAACATCAGCAGCACTTTGTCACTGAACTGTTTCCCCGTCACTCAGAGAAAACCGACCCAGGTCTCTGACGACCGCACACATCATTCCTCACGGTCCGTGTCATCACCTGGCCCAGTGGTGTCACGCCACCTGTCACTCAGGTGATCCTGTGTGTGTGTGTGTGTGTGTGTGTGTTTTCAGGCTCTGGCGGTGAACAGACACCTGGGCACCGGCACGTACAGCTGGCAGTTCTTCCACGCCTACTGCAACAGTAAACTGTGCAACGTGCTCTTCACACACGAACTCGCCAAGAGGCTGAAAGGAACCAACGTCACCTGCTACAGCGTCCACCCAGGTAACAGCCTCACCTGTCTGCTCGGGCCTGCTTCAGCTCAGCTACAATGATCTACACCCGGTGTTTAGGTTTCGTCCTTCCACACAGCTGTTTTCAGAAGCCACCTTCTTTTATCGTCAGTTGTCAAAGTCCAAAAATACTTTTGCCAGGAAACATAAGTTGTCAACCATGATTTCGGTTAAAAAAAACAACAATAGCAGAGCATGGGGGGATCACTGGAGGCCGTGGGGGCCCGAGACATCTGAGGGCCCTGGGACTGTGTGTGGGCCACTCAGTGAACCATCACAGGATCTTTGACTGTTGGTCCTCAGACTGTGGCTCATCTTTAAACCTTGTCTCTCCCCTGCAGGGGTCGTTCACACAGAGCTGTCCCGCAACATCGGTCTGTGGCAGAAGGTTTTCATCGAGCCCGTGGCCCGGCTGCTGTTCTTGAACCCAGAGGAGGGAGCACAGACCACACTGCACTGTGCCCTGCAGGAGGGAATCGAACCTCTGAGCGGGCGTTACTTCTCCTGCTGTGCCACGCAGGAAGTCGCTGCCCACGCCCGGGACGACACCGTGGCCCGCAAACTGTGGGAGGTCAGTGAGAGACTCTGTGGACTCTCTTAAGGTGGACTGACCAGCAAGGACACTAGAGCTTAGTGTCCTATCGCAAAGTGGAACAGCACAGTTCAACACTGAACATCAGCCCAAACCATCAGCCTGCTGCTCTTCTCTTTTTACTCTCCCTCCCACTGAAGACAGAAATCTCAACCTCAGAAAAATACACTTTCATTTTCACCAGCTCTTCACTTTCCAGTTTATTTCCCAACATTCCTACAATTTCTCCTGAAAATGAATCAATCAGATCAATAATAACTGACAGTCTGTTGTCAAACAGTAATATTGAAAATGTCATTGTTCCAGGTTGTCAAAGAAAAAGCTGCTGGTTTTCTTCTCTCTCAGACGGGAAAGTGAAGTTTGGGCTTTTGTGCTTTAAAAAAAAAAAAAGAATTGATCCATCACCAAAATAATTTTGTCAATAAACTGATTGATCAACAAATCGTTGAATGATCTGAAAGAAAACAGAGAAATTCTGAGGCCTCAGAGAAAGTGAGACCAGACAATGGGACTGTTTTCACTGAATAAATGCTTCATCAGTTATTAAACCATCAGGTCAGTTGATACTTTCAGTCCCTGGATTTAAAGCCTTTGACTTTTGAGGCTGAGTTGGTGAAACAAAGCTGAACCTTCATGTGATTAAATAGAAACTGGATTTTTTACTTTTCTACCTGTGAATCATTGTTCAAACCCACATCTGGAGCCTTCAGCTCCCATAACACGCAGTAACCTGTGTCGTGGATGCTCGTCGGCCTGGTGGTCACCAGAGGACGCTCCGTTCTTTCCAACCGTGACCTGACGACAACAAAACCTCCAGGTAAAGTGAAGGTTCAGTCAGAAAACAGAAGGGACCAGGTCCAGAAGGAGAGAACCCGTCACAGCTGTTTAAACTTTGTCTGCAGCAGTTTTTAGTTGTTCTGCTCTGAGCTGTTTGAGGAGCCAGAGCAGCAGAAAGTGCTGATGTTCCCAGATGTCAGTTTAAACACGTCACAATATTTTGGACTCGTGACTGGGCCAGTGTTTCATTCTGCCCCCTGTACAGTCCCCTGACCTGGAAGAACCTGGTCAAAGCTGCTCTATTGATAAAGTTTGGACTGATGCATATTTTAGCACGTCCTTCACTTTCCCCTGATCCTCAGAGTCAGAACCAAACCTTTGGACTTTTCATTAAAAACACAAAAACAGCTCCACAAACGTCACTCAGCTGTCAGGGCTTTACCTCTGGTGTCTGCCGCTTTCTGACCAACACGCTGCCGCAAAAACAGATCAGACGCTGAACTGCTTCATTTTTATTTCTCCCAACTTTCCCTGATCTACTGATGTTAGCATGTTAGCCTGTTAGCATTTTAGTCTGTTAGCCTGTTAGCATCTTAGCCCGTTAGTGTGTTAGCCTGTTAGCATCTTAGCCCGTTAGTGTGTTAGCCTGTTAGTATTTTAGTCTGTTAGCCTGTTATCATTTTAGCCCGTTAGTGTGTGAGTATATAAGTCTGTTAGTTCGTTAGTCTTAGTGTGTTAGCCCGTTAGCATCTTAACCTGTTAAGGATGTTCGCCCGTTAGTCTATTAGTCTGTTAGCATGTTAGCCCGTTAGCATGTTAGCATCTTAGCCTGTTAGCGTGTTAGTCCGTTAGCATGTTAGCCCGTTAGTCTGTTAGCCTCACTTGTGGAACAAACTTCCTGAACACCTGAGGTCTGCTCAAACTGTCAACTCATTCAAATCCGGACTGAAAACACTGTTGTTTACTGCTGCCTTCAAATAAGCATGTTAGCATGTTAGCACGACACCGCAACAACAGCGCCCTGAGTAAAACCTGCTAACCTACATTGGGTCTAGATTTCCGCTGACAGAGAAAAAGTCCCGTTACTCACATGTTTTCGTTAAACCGGAGATTTACTCCGTGTCAGACACCGGTGAGTTGGCGGATAAAATTAAATCCGACGGCCAATCAAAAGCCGAAGCCTTCTTCTTCTTAGGCAGGTTTCAGGCGCAGTAGCAGGGAAGTGTGTAGCTCTATCGCCCCCTGTGGTGATAACTGAGAAGGTAAAAGGTTCATTTAAAACCAAGAAGAAAATGTGGTGGACGAACATCTTAGTTGATTTTGCACAGCTGGTTATCATGATGAGAAAACTTCACATACATTAGAGTAAATAGAAGACTGAGTCCAATCAATAATCTATAACAGCTTAAAACAAACTGAAGGGAAAATGAGTTTTGGCTTCCACCTTTAAATGTCTTCCCGTGGTTCTATTTTTCTGCAGCTCTTCTTGTAGTTCCTGCTAAAATCCACCCGATGGCGCCATTGCTTTAAAAACAGTAACAGAAGCAACGAGAAGAGTTTATTACAGGAACAGTGAACTTTGTTTCAGATTCTTTGTTATGATGTTTCTACATGAATGACTCAGTATTTGTTTGTTTTGTAGGTTGAGCACTCAAACAACTCAACTCATCTGGATGGAGCACATATTTCCAGGTCAAAGGTCACTAAAGAAGGTGAACCCACTGACTGCGATGAGCAGGTGGTGTTGGACCAGTGGCCACGCTTGGCACTGCAGTGTCACATGACACAGTCACTAGAAAAGGATCAAACTTCAGCAAACTCCACGACCCAAACGTCGCACATGTGACCACGTACACATTTCTAACAACCAAACATGGATCACATAAGTAATAAACATCTGAAAACGGTGCCATGCTGTGCTAAACCAGACCAGTGCAGGATGGATGGAGTGGAACAAAAACCAAAAACACACAGAGGTCAGAGTCCTTGGGGGTTTACCAAACCCACTTACATCCACTCCAGAAAATAGACCGGCCCAGCTCTGATCAGTTTAACACACTGCAGCGCTGCAATTGAAAATCAATTGAGGGATGATGAATGGGGGCCATTAGGCTGCTGTGGAGCCAGGCTGGACCCAGTAAATAAAGGCCCGTGATAAACATGGCAGTCGCTTCAGTCTGAGAGCCGGAAAGACGTCCGTTAGCCAGCAGCAGCGTGTCACAGCTGATTAATGGCCCCACTCTGAGAAGACCCCTTAAGACTATAAATTACATTTCCAATGGTTCCTTAATGGAGGAACACAAATCATCCACAGCAGCAGCAGCACAGCGAGAGGAGAACCCTGAGTGTCCTGGGCCAGAACCAGGACTAGGTCATCTACAAAAAACGTCATGTATTCGCAGTCAAAGAGACTTTGCCTTCAGAAACATCAACAAAACAAAAAGGATCCAGTGTGTTGGAGTGCGGGGGGGCAGGAACTGATAATAAAACAGAGCCTGGGTCAGGTTAGGTCAGCTGGGCTGTCAGTAAAGTTTGAACTGTTTGAATTAATCAGGCACCTCCATCCAGATGGTGGAAGCTTCTCAGGCAGTTCCCCCTCGGCCCTCACTAGCTGGTTAGCTGGTTAGCTGGTTAGTCAATAGCTGGTTTCATGTTCTGCTCAGTCACTGTATTTAAACCACAGAAATCACTCAGATCATTAAAATGGATTTTTCCCTTTCAGACCAAAAAGAACCTGAGCCTCTTTTCTGATTCGTCATGGCCCAGATGTAAAAGGCCTCACGCTCCGAGCAACCACATGACGTGGTTCATTTAGCAGCTATGGGCCCGTTCACTGGTCCTTGTCAGCCTGAGGCCCAGGTGTCCCTTATGTTCTGTGTTCTGGACCTGGTGTTTAATGGTCCAGTGAGGGAGCAGAGTGAACTAACAAAGTGATGAATACAAAGACACAGTGAGCTCCAGTAAAAGTTAGATTTGGAGTGTTTTATTTATTAATGTAATAATAATGATAACAACAATACCCAGAATGCAGCGTAACCTTCAGTCAGTCCAACTGATCGGAGAATCTATTGCAGAGAATAATCAGTTATAAAAATATCTTCATCACACACCGACGGTCGACTTGGTGGCTGATTTTATTTCCTCTCCCCCCAAAAATCCAAATCTAAACAACACAGAGGTCGGACTCTCAGAGGAGGAACCAGGTTTTTCCACTGCAGGAGCTGAGACGACGTTTATCACATCAGTTAATTAACGAAACAGAACTGGATCCCTGCGGACTTTTATTCTGAAAGGTTCGATTCATCGACCTTAATGCTTTTCTATATTTTTCTCTTTTCAATATTTATTGTATTTGCTGATGTTTTCATTAGGACTTTGTAAAGCTCGTTGTTAGGTAATTACTGAATTTATTAATATTATAACGACAGAAAACCTTTCAAAGTGATTCTTATGAGGCTCATTAAATTTAAAATGCATCCAAAGTTATTTTTATAAAATATGGTGTTTACACCAGAGGGGTTTCTGGGAAATGTAGTCTAAATGTGTATTTAACTTGTCAGTGTGAACTTTCTGTATAGACTCTGTAGTTTTTATTTACTAGTTTACTGTTTTGATCGTTAGTCCATAGTCACTTATTCTGGAAGGAATCACTGTACGGAAAAGGTGAGGGCCCTTCACAATAAAAGCTGAAACGACTCTGGAGTGAACTGTTTCACTTTTCACCAACACACAACAATCCAGTTTGTTTCTTTCTTTTTGATTCAACAGCAGCTTATTCCCGACTCCACTGTGAGTTTGAATTCTGACAATAATTACAAATAATAATCAAATAAAGTGACTGTTGTTCATCAGAGGCGACCAATCACCTGCAGTGATTCCAGCAAACAGAGATAATGTGATAATAAGGCAGCAGAGGATAAAGTGATACCCAGAGGAGCTTGAACACAAATCTGATTATCAGCACAGCGAGCTGCAGTGGAAAAACACGCTGAGGGAGAAACGACATTAAAAAGAAGTGATATTTATCTGCTGAATGATTCTGATCAAGGTTTAATAAGTGGCTGAGATGGAAATTTGGCTTTTTATCACCACGTGCAGTGAAACACCATGTCTATCCAATAAATACAGAGATTTTAAAGACAGTGAATCATATAAAACCAGTTTATGATTCAATCAATCAAATCTCTGATCATTTTGATCACATCCTTCTTGTAATGAAGTCGACTCACGAGAAAAATGCAGCTTTTTCAGTCTTTAGGTGTTTTTCAAATGATTCGTTTCTAACATGTTGTGAATCTAAATGTTATTTGAGCTGATGTACTGAAGCTCAGTCCTGCCAGGACAAAGAAAACCGATGGATGAAATGTAAAAAAGCTTAAAACAAAGTTTAAAATCTCGACTTTGTGGAAATAAGTTGAATTTATACTTTAATGGATTGAAAGTCAAAATTACACAGCAGTAAGTCATTTGTCCTGATATGTCCTGATTTTGTATTTTAATATTCATCCAGCTTTTATTCTTCATTCCATTCGTGGCAGAAATGAGTTTCCTCATGATAAATATGTGTGTACAGATGTTTGGTTAAATGAATTCATTTGTGCTTTTTATGAATATTTTGCCTTTAAATAGAAAGCAGGATGTGAAACCATCGTCTTTAAAATAAAAAAGACAAAAAAATGAACCCCAGGATTTATCTTTCTACTTTTTCTACATCTTGACAAAAGGAAATAAAAAGTAGGAACCTGAACAAAACCTCCTTAAACCCAACACAATAAAAGACATGCGCCAAAATGAAAATTGTAAAGATTTTGCCAGTATTTATAATATCATAGGAACAATACAAGATTTGATTTTACAATCCATTTTTCATCCCTCATTTTTCCAAAAGCTGTTTTTGAAGTCGAAGATACCCAATGGTCTCAGAAAGAGTCAGTCTCTGACTTCGGAAAACTCTTATTTTGAAATACTAAAAATAGTTCTGAGAGTCTAAAAACTCGAATTCCATTGGCTGAGGGCTGAAAATCATCCAAGAGGAAGTTATTTTATTCTGAAATATCCAGTCACTGATGCTCAGATCATGATTTGGGTTTTATTCTAAATAAATGTACGACCTTCCTGTCTGAGACCGTCTGTTTCCTGTTCATGGCTTCTTCTTCTCAGCACAAGAATCTCCAGGAAAAGTCCAAAAGTGACTCTGCAGGTTCAGACCAAGACATGTTCCAGTTCAGCACTCGTGACGTCTGCCGTCTGGTGCGTGGTGTCGGGGATGGCGGCGGTCTCATCCTCTGTGAGTCTGAAGGCACTTGATGTCACGGCAGAGGGTGAACTCTCCTCCTCGGTCCACCGCACACAGACGGATGTCAAAATAAAAGTATTTGTTAAAAAACTGACCTCCGCCCTCCTACAGGAGAGAGACAGCTCATCCATCCAGCCAGCGGTACAGTACTGCTGATCCGGGGGGGGGGGGGGGGGCATGGGGAGAGGGTGATGGAGGTGGTGGGGGGGTCAGGAAAGTCCACATTGAACTTTAGAAACTGAATCATAAAGTTTCACTGCGCAGGGTCACACTGTCCGTCACCTGAAGTCACTTCATTAACACAAGGTGTGAACCTGCCTTCACCTGGGAGAAACCCACCAATCAGAGGCCGCCAACAGCACCTGCAGGCAGGACTGAGCTCCTCAGTACCATGGCTCACATAAACCACATAAAGCACTGGGATCCCTCCCTTTAACAGACCAGAACTACATGCTATCATTTGTGTACCCGCGGTCTAGACAGGTGCATGATGGGAACAGACTCCATACAAAGATGTAAGAGCTCAGCACTTTAGTGTTCGAGGAGCTGTGGCCTTGTCTGAAGGGATCTGGTTTGTGTGCACGACCCTGTTTTAACGCTGAAAGCAGCAGTTCTGTGCTTTGCGGCTCTGAGCTGGAACCAAAAGGCCAACAAGGCTCGCTGGAGACGTGATAATGCAGGAGGACGCTGAAGCACGAAGCTGCAGGCCCAGGACCGAAACATGCTGATGGAAGCTTTTCAGCATCTACATTAAATCCTCTGGTTTTATCCTGTGGTCTCACCCTGGTTAAATTAAGCTTCTTCTTCTGTCGACAGGGACACAGATCACTGAGTTGGGTTTTTATAATCAGACTGAAGCAGATGTTTATGTAATCACATCTGCCCAACACAGTTTCAGCCGTAACTCTTTCATTTCTGTTTTAAAGAGCTGGACAGGAAGAGAAACGAGCTCCATAACAAACTCATTCGAATCAACCTCCCGCCCGAGCACCAAAATACCAAGCCACACGTCAACGTCAGGAAAATACCGAAAGGTCACAGCGCAGCCTCGGCCCCTACGGCAGGGCCCAGGGTGAAGGCGGCGTTCATCCGTCAGACTCATCAGGGCCAACACCACAGGGAGGCCGCGAGTACATTTGAGAAACATGGCGTCCACACAGTCGCTTAAAATGTCCGACGGCTGCAAATCACAGCAACTTAAAACAAACGTTTTCTCTTTGGCCTGAACTTTAGAATTGAAATGTGAAATATCTTAAAACCTGTTTTTATTTATCCATGATGTCATTCATGTGTTTATCTTCTTCAGTTATTGTGCTGTCATACTGCTCGTGCTTTTATTGTGAAGCACTTGGAAAACTTTATTTTGAAAAACCTTCCTTTATTCCATTATGTACATGTGGGCGGGGCTGTGACCAGGTTGGATGCTGATCACACACCTGGACTTTTTCCTGTCTTTGTGCTAAGCTAGGCTAAAATGTCACTCAAATGTCGCACTGCTCCTTTAAACTTTCTACGTCATGAACAACCTTCCTTCCTCCACATGACCTTTGACCTTTTGTGTCAGCCATTCTGGCAGGACAGGAGCTTTGGCAGTGGAGCAGGAGGGAGGGAGGGCGAGGGTGATGGTGGAGGATGATGGGACTGGATGAGAGGGGGTGGGGGGGGTCACCTCTGCCGGCCAATCAGAGCCAGAATGATAGTGACGGACAGCTGCCATATATGGGGCGATGAGGGTGAGGCG
This sequence comes from Mastacembelus armatus, assembly GCF_900324485.2. NCBI lineage: Eukaryota > Metazoa > Chordata > Actinopteri > Synbranchiformes > Mastacembelidae > Mastacembelus > Mastacembelus armatus. The sequence continues at coordinate 464,645 of NW_022872883.1, read as the reverse complement.
AGCGACCTTAGATCTGTATGGGGAACAAAAGAGAGAGAGAGAACTGCTGCTGTAAGAACAATAATCCACATTAACCCACATTACTCAACATCATCCCACAATTCTTGCTTCAAATGCTGCTCAACCTGAGGTCTGCGATCCCACGAGGGGTCAGGACGTGTTTACATAAATTCAGCTGCACAAACCTGAAGGTTTTTTGACCTCAGAGTTGGTGAAATACGCAAAACAAGTAGATTATAAAATGAGCCTGAACACGTTAAAGTCCGTGCTCAGTTTCAGGTGGGAACTACGGAGGCTGGCGTCATATTAAAGTCGCCCGGAAAGGAGGGAAATGGTCACATGACTGGAGGGCGGGTACAGGTGCACTCACTGTTGGGTGGAGGGTTTTTACATTCGCCCTCCTCGATGGTGACATCATCGATGGCGATGTCCCCCTCGATGCCGGAGCCCCGGACTCCCTCTATCACCATCTGCCAGACACAGAGACAGGAAGCTGAGAGCGGCACTCACCTGGGCGGCAGCAAATTTAGGACAATCTGAAAGAGGAACTGCAACATCACCAATAATCAATAATCAAATCAAAATTAGTCAATTCAGAGAGAGACCTAATATCCAGCAATTAATAATTAGGAATCAATTTCTAAGCAGGTTCTGGTGTAAGAACTTCCTTCTTTGTGTTTTGTTTATCAGTTCATTGATCAGACAAAACTTGACCTTTAGGGCGGCATCAAAACCCGACACACAAAGGCCTCCGTATGTTTCCCCAACTCAGTCTGGACTCGGAGGCCTGACGTGGTCTGTGGAGAACTGGTTCGTACCTGGAAGGCAGAGGTTGGGTGGATGTTGACCTTGGCTTGTCTCCACCGGTCTCCTTGGTTCCCGTTTAGACTCCAGACCGAGGTCTCAGTCACCGTCTGACCCTTCTGACGTAGGAAGACGTTCAGAGCTCCTGCGGGACAGAAACAGGGTCAGAGGCCTAACGCTGGTTTACGCTGCTTTCACACAGACGTTAAAATACCAGGGGGTGTGGGTGGTTTACAGGGTCCAGCTGGAGGAACAGATTGAGTGTTAAAAGAGATTAGGCTCCAGAACCCAGTGCAGTGGTTTGTGATTGTCACAGACAGGACTGCACAGGTCTGGAAAGTCCTCGCTGCAGCTGTTTTGTCTTTGGTCATCGGCAGAAAACCAGTCCTGGTTCAGGACAGAACCAGCGTTCTATCTAATCCACTCAGAACGCATGTACGTGACTGGCCTCGCTAGATGATGTCACAGGAAACGTTTTTCTCTGTGCGACACTGAAATGAGTAACAAACACCTGAGGTCGAGAGTCCGAGTGTGAAATGAAATTTACTGCACATGTCGTTCAGGTTCAGACGTGTCAAACACCATCAGCTCATAGAGCAGGATAATCCAAGAAAACACCTTCACTGACGTCTGATGGTCACTGGGATTATTTAACGTGGCTTCATGACCAAAGAGACTGTGAGGAGCATCCTGGGTCTCTGTTTTTTTTATTTAACATCTTTTTAATTTTTATTTTTAACTCTGGCGTCTTTTCTTTCTGTTACTGGATGTTTCCACCTGTTGCTGACGGACTCGGTGGTTTTTAAAGTTCTTCAGGACACTCGCTGATTCTGTCTCTAACTTCTCTCAGGTGTTTAACATCATAATGTCCTCACACCCCCTGAGTGGACGCCGTGCTGCTGCAGTCTCACCTATGTGTTTCCCGTACATGTGGTAGAAGAAGGCGAAGCAGTAGGTGGGGTGGTTGGCGACGGAGGAGGAGGAGGAGGAAGAGGAGGAGGAGGCGGAGGCGGTCTTGGAGTTTGTGTTGAAGGTGGGAGACAGCAGCCGGGCTTTGTCTCCCTCCAGCCGTGGCCTTGACGTCTCAATGTACATGTAGAAACCTGAGACGCAACAACACAGGACAGGGTTAGAGGTCAGAGGTCATGGAGCAAAGAATTACAGTTATGATAATTCACACACACCTGCTCTGCTTCTTTTCTCCTGTGGTAAGACTGAGACGTGTGATCAAAGTGCTGGGACGTGGCTGTGACCTGTCATTAGAGTCGAACTGCAGCTGAGGCCACTTTAAGGGACATTACACTGTTTGTGTCGCAGCCTGACACATCTGCAGGGCGGACACACCAATGCTCACTGCAGACCAGATGTGGATTCATCCGCTGCTGAAAATAGTCCCCAGCAGATGTTTCGTCCTGCCTGATGAAAACTACAGGAAGACTTTTTTAAAATGTACTTCTGCAGGACCAAGAGGGCACTTGGGGTTTCCCTGGTTCACTCATAGTTGGGATTTGCGGTGGGTGTATGTCCCTCCACCTCAGGGCTGGGTCTGATGGCCAGGTGTTGACAGCCAATCACATTTCATTATTTGGCTCCTTCCCGCCTGGAGCAGCTGCAGCAGGTTGTGAGTCACGAGCTGCATTTTGCTGTGTGGGTGTTTTCCACAGCTGGACGACGGAGGCGGCAGCTGGCTGCAGGACGTCACGGCGCTCACTGAGCGTGAGCAGTGATGAGCTACAGTGAGGGCTTTGTTACTGCATGAGGTTCTCGAACGTCTACAGCAGAACCTTCAGTTTGGGTTTGTCCCACAGCCACAGTCACGTTGTGTCGGACCTACTGTGACGGGCTGCTCTGACAGCGTTCACGCCCACCACCCCTGAAGTCGCTCACCGACTTCTCTCAAAATTCAGACCCTGTGACTAAAAATAAGCTATAAATCTTCTAAACTTAACGCAAAAACCTTTTGTTTCGACTTTTGTCTTCCTGCTGGCTCCTCACACCCCAACGGGACAAAATAAAATAATCCTCCCACCTTTTGGTCCCAGTTTGTGACGCTGAGACACGTCTGACATGTTTGACTGTGAAATGATGTTTCTGAGCTAGAGTGCGTTTTAATTTCATATTGTTTTAAAAATTACAAATTAAACTAATAATAAAATGTCCTTTCAAAGGAGATCATCTATTAAAACAATACATTAATCTATAATCAATCTGATTGTTACATTACAGCGTAAATGAAAGTCCCTGGAGACTGATCCATAAACTAAACTACAGACAAACTCATGACTGTCTGAGCTCAGATGTATTTTTACTGGATTAATTAATTATGTATTTATTTATTATCATTTTTATTGTTTGTGCTTCGCCCCCTGATGGATTTCTTCCTTTATTGTTGCTGAACATCTTCAAAAATCACGTCTTGTTTATTTCTGACATGAAGTTTTAATATTTCTGTCAGAATGAAATCATCAAATAAGCATCTCAAAATATCTCAAGCTGACATGTCGCTGTTGTTTCAGGGTTTCAAAGTAAATGACCAAACTGAACCATCATCATCTGCAAACTGCTTTAACTGGGACAGATGCTGCTGTCGTCTCTGCCTACAGGCCCAGAGCACAGTCGCCTACTTAATGTCCAGTGTTGATGGAACAGAGACACTTCAGACACTTTGTGTTTGGGACGTGGTGCAGGAAGTGTTGAAGTGATGACGTGTCCCTGTTGGACGCGTGTTGCTGCTGTTTGACAAGTTAAACAAGTTTTTTTATTTCTGCCTGTGAAACACTTTTTAGTGTCTGATTTAGAAAAGTGCCAGCTGCTATTTCACCTTTAGCCTTTAGAGTTTATGACACAGACGATTAAAACTGTCAAGAACAAAAACAGGTTTATTTCCACTGTACTTGTCATTAGCATCGGTAGCTTTCTACTGTACTTTGTGCTGTTTTTATTGTTTAAGAAACATCAGCGGTCACTAAATGTCTGACTGCATTAACTGCAACACACCAGGAAACTGACCTTAAATATGAACACGGTCACTGGTGAATGCTGGTAAATTGGGTTTTTAATGGAAATGTCAACTGGGATGGTGAGAACACAGTCACCTCCCACTGTGGCGTAACTGGAACACTGTATTTCCAGTGCTGGGGTGGGATCACACTGGTTTTATCCACATGTCACCAAAGAGCCTGCACATGATCCTGATCCTGCAGAGTATCGATCACTAACACTCACTTTATAGAATAACAATATTGGGATAGAGAGGAAATAAGCAGGAAGTCTGGTGTTTTCATGAAAACTCAATTCATAAAACTGGACCTGATCTTATTTAGAACCTAACCCTCCTCCAGTCTTATATATTTTATTATTATCATTTAATGTGTTTTGTTGTTTGATCCACAGAACCACAGTGGGTTTCCTCTGCACCGATATGAGTCTCAGTGACAGTTTGTATCCTGCAGACGTGGTTCTTCCCTGAACACAGCACAACAGAAAACTGTTTAATCTGCAGCAGAACAAAACTCTGCAGTGTGTTCGTCACTCTGCTCTCATTCAGTCAGAGAGGACTCGGCTCCTCGGGCTGCTTCTCTGCTCATTTTTATTTTCTGCGTCTTACTGTGGGCGTCGTCAGCGCTGAGCGGACCAAACCAACTGGGTCTGACACAGGGGTTCCTAATGATAAACCGACTGGGTCCGACACAGGGGTTCCTAATGATAAACCGACTGGGTGTGGGTGTGTGTGCGTGTGCGTGTGCGTGTGCGTGTGTGTGTGTGTGTGTGTGTGTGTGTGTGTGTACCCTGCTTGGAGCCGTTGTGGTCGGAGCTTGGCCCGGTGTTCGGGGTGTATTTGGTGTCTCGTGAGGCGGCGCTGTGTCGCGTCCAGTCAAAATCATCAGTTTTGTCCTGAGAGAACAAACACAACGCCTCATCCTCGAAACCACACTGGAACTCCCCTAAACACAGACACACACAGTCACTGCTGGTTGGACCTCAGACACATTAGGATGAAGAAACAAGAACATCCTGAACATTAACCTTCTTACTCAAGAACCTTCACTGGAAATTTGTCATTAAAACCTGAACAATTCAAACAACTCCACTTCTCAGTTCTCGTGTGGTGAATATACACAGACCTGCACATACCTGAACACAGGTGAACACAGGAGAACACAGGTGTACCAGGGCCTTACCACCCAGCACAACAAATGATATGATATTTAGTGTACACCTCACAGGGCGGAGGGGCCAGATGCTTCAGGGGTCTAATGAAAACTAATAAACTCCAGTTGGAGTTTGGCAGATGCTGTTTGCTCAGACAGTGTGATGGTACCAAGACTGGGGACGTTTGACCAACATACAGGTGGTGTGTTTGAGCGCAGACAGGTACTTACTGAGATGTGGGTTAACAGGAGCTGTGGAGGGACAAAAGAAAAGAACTGGGATCAGCCAAGAGTACAGTTCACCTGAGAAAAGACATGCAGGTGGCAGCAGAGGACAGAGATAAATGAAAACTAAAATCTGGCTGATCTAAAGCCTGGTAAGTGAAATGAACCTGTGTGTCCAGAGCAGAGGAGGTCTGGGGTCACACGGGGTTATCGGTGCTGCTGCTGAGTCAGCACTACAGATGTGGGCCGAGAAAACAGGAGCTCAGAACTGTAACGTTTCCTTAATGAACTTCTTAATCTTCTTTAACATAACGAGTTGGAAATGAACTGGAGAAAGTCGAAAGCATCAGATTTTACATTTGGTTTGAAAACTACAGTAAAGACCCTTAAAGGAAGTAAAGGACACACAAACATTAACCCAGTGGACTCTGAAAAGCTCAACTGATTAGCTGGAGACCTATGTCTCCGCTGTATGTGAGATAAAGACCTTTGTCTCCGCTGTATGTGAGATAAAGACCTTTGTCTCCGCTGTATGTGAGATAAAGACCTTTGTCTCCGCTGTATGTGAGATAAAGACCTATGTCTCCGCTGTATGTGAGATAAAGACCTTTGTCTCCGCTGTATGTGAGATAAAGACCTTTGTCTCCGCTGTATGTGAGATAAAGACCTTTGTCTCCGCTGTATGTGAGATAAAGACCTATGTCTCCGCTGTATGTGAGATAAAGACCTATGTCTCCGCTGTATGTGAGATAAGGACCTTTGTCTCCGCTGTATGTGAGATAAAGACCTATGTCTCCGCTGTATGTGAGATAAAGACCTTTGTCTCCGCTGTATGTGAGATAAAGACCTATGTCTCCGCTGTATGTGAGATAAAGACCTATGTCTCCGCTGTATGTGAGATAAAGACCTTTGTCTCCGCTGTATGTGAGATAAAGACCTATGTCTCCGCTGTATGTGAGATAAAGACCTATGTCTCCGCTGTATGTGAGATAAAGACCTTTGTCTCCGCTGTATGTGAGATAAAGACCTATGTCTCCGCTGTATGTGAGATAAAGACCTTTGTCTCCGCTGTATGTGAGATAAAGACCTTTGTCTCCGCTGTATGTGAGATAAAGACCTATGTCTCCGCTGTATGTGAGATAAAGACCTATGTCTCAGCTGTATGTGAGATAAAGACCTATGTCTCCGCTGTATGTGAGATAAAGACCTTTGTCTCCGCTGTATGTGAGATAAAGACCTATGTCTCCGCTGTATGTGAGATAAAGACCTATGTCTCAGCTGTATGTGAGATAAAGACCTATGTCTCCGCTGTATGTGAGATAAAGACCTTTGTCTCAGCTGTATGTGAGATAAAGACCTATGTCTCCGCTGTATGTGAGATAAAGACCTATGTCTCCGCTGTATGTGAGATAAAGACCTTTGTCTCCGCTGTATGTGAGATAAAGACCTATGTCTCCGCTGTATGTGAGATAAAGACCTTTGTCTCCGCTGTATGTGAGATAAAGACCTGTCTCCGCTGTATGTGAGATAAAGACCTATGTCTCCGCTGTATGTGAGATAAAGACCTATGTCTCCGCTGTATGTGAGATAAAGACCTTTGTCTCCGCTGTATGTGAGATAAAGACCTGTCTCAGCTGTATGTGAGATAAAGACCTATGTCTCCGCTGTATGTGAGATAAAGACCTTTGTCTCCGCTGTATGTGAGATAAAGACCTGTCTCCGCTGTATGTGAGATAAAGACCTTTGTCTCCGCTGTATGTGAGATAAAGACCTATGTCTCCGCTGTATGTGAGATAAAGACCTGTCTCCGCTGTATGTGAGATAAAGACCTTTGTCTCCGCTGTATGTGAGATAAAGACCTATGTCTCCGCTGTATGTGAGATAAAGACCTTTGTCTCCGCTGTATGTGAGATAAAGACCTGTCTCCGCTGTATGTGAGATAAAGACCTTTGTCTCCGCTGTATGTGAGATAAAGACCTATGTCTCCGCTGTATGTGAGATAAAGACCTTTGTCTCCGCTGTATGTGAGATAAAGACCTATGTCTCCGCTGTATGTGAGATAAAGACCTTTGTCTCCGCTGTATGTGAGATAAAGACCTGTCTCCGCTGTATGTGAGATAAAGACCTGTCTCCGCTGTATGTGAGATAAAGACCTATGTCTCAGCTGTATGTGAGATAAAGACCTATGTCTCCGCTGTATGTGAGATAAAGACCTTTGTCTCCGCTGTATGTGAGATAAAGACCTGTCTCAGCTGTATGTGAGATAAAGACCTATGTCTCCGCTGAATGTGAGATAAAGACCTTTGTCTCCGCTGTATGTGAGATAAAGACCTATGTCTCCGCTGTATGTGACATAAAGACCTTTGTCTTCGCTGTATGTGAGATAAGGACCTATGTCTCCGCTGTATGTGAGATAAAGACCTTTGTCTTCGCTGTATGTGAGATAAGGACCTATGTCTCAGCTGTATGTGAGATAAAGACCTATGTCTCAGCTGTATGTGAGATAAAGACCTGTCTCTGCATGTGAGATAAGGACCTATGTCTCCGCTGTATGTGAGATAAAGACCTTTGTCTTCGCTGTATGTGAGATAAGGACCTATGTCTCCGCTGTATGTGAGATAAAGACCTATGTCTCCGCTGTATGTGAGATAAAGACCTTTGTCTTCGCTGTATGTGAGATAAGGACCTATGTCTCCGCTGTATGTGAGATAAAGACCTATGTCTCAGCTGTATGTGAGATAAAGACCTGTCTCCGCTGTATGTGAGATAAAGACCTATGTCTCCGCTGTATGTGAGATAAAGACCTTTGTCTCCGCTGTATGTGAGATAAAGACCTTTGTCTCCGCTGTATGTGAGATAAAGACCTGTCTCCGCTGTATGTGAGATAAAGACCTTTGTCTCCGCTGTATGTGAGATAAAGACTTTTGACTTTTTCCACCTTAAAAAACAAAATGTGCTGCCCTGTGTGTCTGCAGATCTGTGGATGGAAATGGAGGTGCTGACCCGGCAGCATTTCTCCTCGGTTCCCTGAATCCGTCTGATCGCAGCAGGACACGTTTGTGGAGGCGTGTCCCTTCACTGCAGGTTGATGGGATGTGAACTTCCTGTCTGAACCCTGGCGAGGAGCTAACGCGACGATCAGAAAGAGTAGGAGGTGATGCGTTCACTGACAGTCTGTTAAACGAGTTCAGGCTCAGATCTTTTGTGTGTTCTCGTCTCCTGCTGTGAGCTTCATTTGTCTCTGTCGCTTTTATTTTTTATTTCACTTTGACGTCGCTGCAGTTGAGACTTTTCTGCGTGGCAGCTCGACAGTTTGCTTTTATTCCCCTGTTTTTCCAGTTTTAGTTCCATTATTTTTTCATAGGAAATAAAGAGAAGCAGTGAGGCATCAAATAAACATGTTCCGATGCTAAAACAACTGTAACAGCTGATTCTGGGCTCCCAGATGTTCTGGGACGAGCACATGTATAAATAATTGGTTAAGAACCAGCTGCGTCAGCTCTGAGTTAAAGTTAAAACACAACATAAATCAAACTGGTCCACAGACATTAACTCACGAGTTGGAAACACATTAGTGTTAGGTTTCGACCAACACACAAGTTTAAGAACAGCTGCTGCTCCACAGTCCAGAACTTTACTTCTGGTTTTGGACTGGATCCTGTTTCACTAAGAACATGTTCTGGCTCCTGTTTCATCTGTGGAAACTTTGTGCTGTGACAAAACTATTTTCTATTTCTGATGTGTTTTCTTCAGTACACACTGTAACGCCACTTTCCTCCATCACACTGAGCTGGAGGTCAAAGTTCACAGGTGGAAAACAGACCCGGACTTGTGATTTGAGTGAACTGGCCCTTTAGGTTAGAGAACAACATGATGCCAACACGCGTCACGTACCGCTGTATGTGATGATGCGTTCGGTGGCGTCCCCCTCTCCGTAGCGGGTGATAGGCGTGAGGCGGACCAGGTAGGACTCCGGTTTGACGAGTTCAGTCAGGTTGTAGGTCAGCAGCTCCCCGTTCTTGATGGTTCCCTCAATGGGAATCTCCTGCTCCCACCAGCGGGACTGGCCCATCTGAAACACAAGAAACCTTAAGCTGAGGTCATTCCCTTAGAGGATGCTTTGTCAAAAACCAGCTCCAGAGACTGGTCTGTGTTCTGGTTCCACTGCTCCTCCAGCTTCTCTCTGCTCTCAGCAGAGTCTGGAGCTGGTTTCTGGAAAAAGAGGGGCCCTCCCATTGTTGGTGAGGAAGAACCATGTGAGCCAGGTCAGCGGTGTGGCTCCCTGCTGTGTTTTTAATAGTTCTTGGACAACAATGGAGGTCTACGGCACAGACCCATAAGCTGAACCAGGTTCTGGATTCACACACATTCTTTGGTGCTGTCAGTCTCTGGATGGGATCTGGACTCAGGAACACACAGGCACCTTTAAACTAACTCTCTCCTCCCTCATCCCATCACTTTCCGTCTTGTCAGCACTTTCTCCCTGCTCTCTCTCTCTGCAGCACTGTGGCATGAATGAAGACAGGCAGGTTACCATGGCAACAAGGCACCCTGCTCCTCCAACATGAGGCTGATGCCCCAGGAGCTTCAGGTACCAACGGACCCAGCACCACGTCCAGGACTGCTGTCTGTGTCACGTTCGATTTGCCCGGGTCATGTTGATGTTATCGACCTGATCGATGGTCTGGTGGTCTGCCTGCAGTCCGACTGTCAGGAGATCAGCACTAAACAGCCTCAGCTCATTTTGGCTGAAGCAGGACTTTTACACGTGGCTGTGACACAGACAGAACATATGTTCCATCATCTGCTGCCACAGTGAAACTGAACCAGAATAAACCTGCTGTTGATGAATCATGTGACCGAGAGGTGAGTCATGTGACTCAGACATCAGGTGTGTGTGGAGAGATGAGGAGGCTGGAACAGATTTTATGTTCCTCATGGTTTTAACCAGCTCTTCTTCTTCTGTGGTGGAAAATCCAGATCAGACTCGTACAGCAAGAGGGGACGAGACGACGCTTCAGTCACGTCTCACTTTGAGGATTTTTCTGGAAATGTGGTTAAACTTTGTGCTGGTTGGTCGACGATGAATAAGCTACAGTCCCTGCAGTTCTGTATATACTATAGCGCTGATAAAATAAAATGAAATAAATAAAATTAATAAAATAAAATAAAATAAAATGCCTCAGCAGCTCCCCGCAGACAAACAGCGGACATGATGCTGGAGAAAGGCCGAGCGAGGGTTAAACACAGAGGCTGTGTCCTATATCTGTCAGACAGAGAGGATTACCTCCAGCTACTGCAATCTGCCCACTGAGCATCACACACACGCTCACATCTCCGTCCTCATGAGGAGAAAACTGACGTGAGGCTGAGCCTGATTTAGACTTTAAGCCTGAGACCAAGTCCTGAGCCCCGAACATCCCTGTGAAGAAGAAAAGTTTAGAGAAGCAGCAGAATTAGACGAGTGCCGTCTCATAATGCTTCCACCACTGCAGCACATTAGCGTGTCACATGACAGGTCACATGACAGGTCACATGACGTCCCTGAAGCAAAGGACGTGCGTGACATCAGTAGGATTACACCAACTAATATCATGTCCAGTTCTTCAGGGAACATAATCAGCTCGTGACTCTTGTACAACCTCCTCAGTCCTTGGCCTCATGCAGTCCTGGGGGGGCACAGTTTCACAGCTCCACACCAACACCCAGACCACGTCAGCACTCACACAAGAAGGAGAAACGTGAGGCGACTGAGGCTCTGCTGCCTCTGAATCTCGTCACATGTGAACTATGGAAAAAACCAGCAAACACTAAACCGTTTGTTCCGACAACGAGCGAAAAACAAAAGTTTTCATCCAGTTTGAGTTGGAAAACAACAATTTGCTGCTCGGATCAAGAGCAAGAACCAGAACCAGAAAATCAGAATGTTTTTATTACAGTTCATTAGATGAAAACGTGACCTTTGCCCTCAATGGTTTCAGTTCATTCAACGTTACTTTTACATGCACATCCACTGTATGATGCCTTTGTTTGCTTTAGAGATTATGCTACTGTCACCACTACATTATTATATGTGTGTGTGTGTTTTATATATGTGTGTTTGATAGGTTTTATATATGTGTGTGTGTGTTTGACAGGTTTTATATGTGTGTGTGTGTGTGTTAATTAGATCTCTATATATTAAACATGCAGATTTTAAATGTGCAGCCTGACGGCATTCAGCTGGACCATACGATCCTGCGTACGGACCCTGGGATCCTGCGTACGGACCCTGGGATCCTGCGTACGGACCCTGAGATCCTGTGAAGCCTCCAACACTTTTACTGCATCATCAAGCTCCTGGACCAGTTTTACTGTCGTCATTAAAGTTTATCGGCTCCAACGAACAACATGAGAACTAAACAATGACTTCATTCTCTGCTTTGTCACATTTATGACTCTTAACAGTACATAAACCTCGACGTGGAAAATGTACTGTGAGTTATAATACTAATAAAAATGTAGAACTAGGGTCATAAAAACGTGTAACACTGTGACGGCTTCACACACTCCTTTGTTTTTACTTTCTAACTTGTTTGTTTATTTATTTGTCTCCTAGGATCCATTTTCATCGAACCAAAGTCTGGAAGTAGCGTCTGATGGCTTTCATTAGTTTGCCTTTGAACTCTACTGACCTGTCTGATACCAAGCCTGTAGGCCAGGATCCGGTCCACGATGTTGGGTTTCATCTGAGTCCACTGCAGCTTGAAGCCGTAGACTCGGGGTCTGTTCTGCCACAGGGCGCCGTAGGTGTCGTAGTAAAACTCTGGAGCGTAGGCTTTGCCTGAGGAGACACAGGGGTCAGAGGTCAATCTGGAGACCCAACAGCAGACCCAACAAAAGGAGACTTAAACCTTCTGTCCAGCATGAATAATGTAGAGGTCAGGAAAATCAACCAAAGAAGAGGTTTTGCACAGTCAAACCAACAAGAGTTTCCTCATCAGTGCAAAGTTCAAAGTTCGCACCAGCACAGGACAGAAAGAGACGCTTGGACGTTTTGTCCAAATGAACAACGTGAACATGAAGATGAATCTGTTCTGCTGATTCAACTCCAACACTGAACTGCAGTTTCTGGCTCCCACCCTGCGAAGGTGTGAGGAACAGTGTCCCAGTCCAGTGTCTGTCTCTCAGTTTCTGTCCCGTCAGTTTGTCCTGCAGTTTGCCGTCGTCTCATTGGCTGGACGAGCGAGCTTTAAAATGCCACGCGTGTTCACACCTGATTAACACAGACACAAACTTCACCTCTGCAATGACAAACCCAACATAATCGCTGTCATTTCCCATCAGCCCTCCATCCACAGCTTACAACTTCCCTCTTTAAACACTTTCTGCTGCCGCTGCAGAAGCGCCGCAGCTCGGGGGCCGGGGAAGATAAGAGGCTTAACGCAGCGCTGACAGGGCGGCGTTCATCGGGGGAGGACGGAGAGAAGAGTCGGTGATGTCTGAAAGTCTGCTCAGAGTCTGCAGAGACACTGATGACTCCTCGTCGGCAGCAGAGATGAAACGGGGGCTGAGGTCCACACAGCAGAGACCGACTAGCCCCTTTCTAAAATCTGCCACACCAGCCCCTGTTCCCTCCTGCATTATAACTCACTGGGCAATGATAACTATGAGTATGCAGCAGAAGTGCAAACACTGAAATAAAAGCTTTTTTGTCACACAGAGGACAGGTCTGGTCTTTAAGACCTCAGCTGTTAAACCACCCACAGACCAGAGGCAGCAGGTTTTCTGATCACACACAGATGACGAGAAGTTTCCTGAAGCCCTGCACATTATTTAAGTCGTTAAAAACCTGCCCTGCTCAGCATTTCAAGATCAGATCAGCCCTAATTACCATCGTGTTCCTGCCCTCCAGATGTAAATGTTTAGTCCCATCAGACCCCAGGCCAAAACTAGTCCAAGTCAAGTCCAAATGAAGTCTCCAGTGCTTTAAGACACTGTAGCACAAACTGGCCTTTAATTATTTCAGACGACTCCAAATAAGAAAACAAACAAAAACCCGACCTGCTCCTGAGTCCAAAGCAAAGTCCCATCACGACTCACCTGTGATCAGAAAGGTGCAGCGGCCCGCCCCAGCCTCGTTGGTGATGTCACAGGTGTACTCGCCGTAGCCCTCTCGGTTCAGAGCTCGGACGTTGTAGTAGGTTTCGTCCTGCTGGTCGCCGAGCTGTCCGACGGTGAGGAGGCGGGAGCCCAGCTTCCACTCGTACCGCAGGAGGCGGGCGGGATGAGCTCGCAGCAGGCGGCAGGTGAGACTGAACGCCCGGCCCAGAGCCTGCCGGACCTCCATGTACACCGGCTCCACTGTGGGAGGGACTGGTAGAGAGAAAACATCAGATTACGCAGCTTGAAAATGTGATTCCACCAACCCCCATGTGAAGATCAGGAGCTGGTTTACAGCTGAGAGTGTTAAACCTTCCTGTCGGTGCTGTTACACAAAAACGTTTCCTGAAATAATCTTTTCAATCCAAAACTCTTCTTCTTCATGTTGCTGCTCGACCCTGAAGACCAGATTTTGCCAACAGGGATCAATGAAGTTTCATCTGACCTGATCATGGCTGGACCCAAACTGACCTCAGAGCTGCCTCGCTGCATTAAATTGGCGAACTAATAAACCCAGACTGAGCTGGAGTCTGTGGCTCTCAGGTCCCCTCTTTAATGAAGCCAGAACGGCTCTTAAGCTTCTAGAACAAAAACAAAGAGTCTGATTTTCTGCACGTGACAGGTTAGTGCCCTCTGACCTCTGACCTGCACACACACATTAAACACACAGGTCCCATCATGCACTGAAACACAGCCGTTCTCCTAACGTGTCTGTTACCAAACTGAAACACTATAGAGGAACAGGAGAAAAGTTAGTAACGATGAAAACACATTTATGGTGATTTTAAAAAGTCAAAATCCGTCAGTGCTCAGAATTCTGACCTACCATAAATGATTTTTACTGTGAAATGTGTTTTTATTTCAGCTGCAGGCGTCAGTTTCCCTTTTCATTCCTTCTTCTGTTCGTGACTTTTGAAACGCAGCCCGTCGCTGACGTGACCTGCGCTCGTCGCTGTCGTCCCTGTAATCCAGGGACAAGACCAACAGTCTGGGCCGGATTATCGTCAAAGTAAAAAACACTAACAGCTCATTTCATAGGCTTTAATCTTCGAGCGTCGTGTGGGCTCATTAGCATATTTATGAGAAGTCATTAAAACCAGAGACACGATTAATGACCAATTACACACAAACTGCTGAGAAATAAAAGCAGTTTGCGTCTTTAGAAATTCAGTTTTCATTCCCACATGATCCTGCTCAGTCCAACTCACTTCACTTTCTCAGGGAGCAGCTAAATCTGTGTCATGTCAGACTTGAATGTTGTTTCACTTATTTCCCAGTAATCCACCTGTAATCTGCCCTCACTTTAATCTGCTTACTGTTGTTGCACAGTGAAAACAGCAAACACAGCCCAGGACAGAATTTGCAGAGGAGTGGTCTGTCCAGGTCCAACACTAAATCCTGCAGCCAAAGGACAAAGTCCTTTCGTAAAGGACAGCAGGTTTGTTCTGCTGGTACCAGTCATCCTGTTGGTTCTTCTGACAGGAACCACAGTTTACTAGTTAATGAGAGGGTCAACTATGGGATGGTACAGCGAACAGAACAAAGACCATATTAATCTCACGTAGAGTTTTACCCAGAACAAAAATGAACCGTCACATCACCGTGTTTCAGTGTCCACCTACATGTGCCTCTACATGTGGTCCCAGACTAAGTCCATGATGCTGACATCAGGACTCCTGCTTCTCCGGCTCTGTAGGACTCTGCAGGCAGGTCTGGGGCTCAGGCTGTCTCATGGTCTCTGCCTCTACATGTGGTCCCAGACTAAGTCCATGATGCTGACATCAGGACTCCTGCTTCTCCGGCTCTGTAGGACTCTGCAGGCAGGTCTGGGGCTCAGGCTGTCTCATGGTCTCTGCCTCTACATGTGGTCCCAGACTAAGTCCATGATGTTGACATCAGGACTCCTGCTTCTCCGGCTCTGTAGGACTCTGCAGGCAGGTCTGGGGCTCAGGCTGTCTCATGGTCTCTGCCTCTACATGTGGTCCCAGACTAAGTCCATGATGTTGACATCAGGACTCCTGCTTCTCCGGCTCTGTAGGACTCTGCTGCAGGACTGGGCTCAGGCTCAGTGTGGAACCATCAGACTCTAAATGTTTGCACAGCTCAGTTTGTTGGGGCAAACAAAATCTCCACAGAGGCGGCTGACTGTCGGTTTAATGACCGAGCAAGTGACCTTTAATTAAACTTTATTAGGTGACGGTTCGTTCTCGGGCTGCACAGAAACCACAGCTCAGGACTAATTCACAGGAAACTGTTCACAGTTCTGCAGCAGAGGACGAGTCGCAGTCGGAGACCTGGGGTCAAATCAAAGTGCAGAGTTTATCGTTCTCAGCTGATGAGTAAGAAACGCTTTCAGAGGACTGTGCTGCTGGAAATGGTCTTTGTGTGTAGAATGGATGAGGCAGCATGGACTAAGATGTTCCACCCAGTGTGGTAACTGCAGGTAAACTGACGGGACGTGGTGTCTCATCCATAATACCCCCCCACCCTGTTGCCTGCACAGTCTCTGGTGGTCACACAGTAACAACACACAGGAACAACCTACACTCCAGCATTAAAGCAGAGCTGCATGACGTTTTGCTGATGGGCTGTTTGTTCCAACAGTGTCATTGGAAGGACCGTGACAGGACTGGACTGACAACAGGTCTGTACTGGTGTTTACATTTCTGCACCATCAGCTCCATCACCATGACGCTGTTCAATGTGTTTTATTTTGTAGACGATCTTTTGTTTAAAATGAAATCTTCGTTATCATCACACTAATCTTCACTCACACGTCTCATTCTGTGCTCTCACCTCATTGCACACTAACAACCTGCACGGTGGTTTTCCCTCCCTGTTGTACACACAGAGGTTTTTATCCCATGATGCTTCAGGTTCCCTCTGAAGGTTTCCTGCCAGTTTCCACATTGACTCTTGGGAGAATCTGAGCGAGCGAACCTGTGGAGTAGATTTGCTCTGACAGCCTTTTAGCAGAAGGAAGCCAGGAGCTGTGCATGTGCAGCTTCCTGTCACATCCTCTGAGATGTTACCGTGCAGCACGTTACCCTGCAGGTGAGAACAGGGCCGTGGGTTCGATCTCCGCCCGCAGCCTGACGGGTGGCATGTGCCCGTCTCCGCCTGCACGACGGAGCGGCCGCTCTGGCGGATGTGATGCACGTTGACTGGGTGATGTGACGGCCCCTCTGCAGGCCTCCCAGGTCAGGCTCTGAAGCAGCACAGGTGTTTGTGACGCAGACAGAACTCTGAGGACCCAACTGAGCTCTGAGGACCCAACTGAGCTCTGAGGACCCAACTGAGCTCTGAGGACCCAACTGAGCTCTGAGGACCCATCTGAGCTCTGATACTGTTGTAAAACCTGCTGTGACACAACGTCGCCTTCACTCCAGATAAATGTGACGATGATTATTATTAATTCGTCCGACTTAACTTAGTGCTGGAACTGTTTTTAGTCTGAATTCATTTTTATTTTTCAGCTAAAAATCCTTTAGTCCCCACATCATAGGTAAACAGATGTTTAACCAGTGATTTAATACTGTGTGTGTGTGTGTGTGTGTGTGTGTGTGTGTGTGTGTGTGGTACCCACACTGCACCACCAGCTGGATCGTGGCCTCTCGTGGTTTCACGTTGAAGCCATTGTACTGACTCGTCTGGCACCGGTACGTCCCGCTCATGTCTCTGGTCACGTTGCTGATCCTCAGGACGCCGTCGTAGCTCTCCACCTGAGCCGAGCCGTCCGGCATCAGAGCCGCCGTCCCACCTTCCTCAGCCCGGGACCACAGGATGATGGGTTTGGGTTTCCCTGAGACCAGACACTGCAGGTCCACGGTGTCACCCTCCTGAGTGATGAGGTGAGAGCGGCCCCTGGGGACGGTCAGCTCCGGAGGAACTGCAGTGACACACACACACACACACACACACAAACCTTTGTTTGTTTTCTACAGCTTGTGTTTGTGTTTACAGGGTCAGGCTGAGCTGCTGACAGGCCCCGGGGCCACACGGCTCCAAAGTGTTGTTTTGTGCAGTGAGAAGCTGCGCACACACACACACACACACACACACGCACACACAGGCACACACACACACACACACAGGCACACACACGCACGCACGCACACGCACGCGCGCACACACACACACACACACACACACACACACACACATGCACGCACACACACACACACACAGAATGAGCAACAGGAACAACAGATAACAGGTGATAAACAAAGCAAACCAGGAAACAACAAGTTTTCCCGGCAGTCAGACTCAGGATCAGTTTCATTGTGACGTCACATCTGAAGCAAAAAGAGAAGCTGTGTGGGAGAAACATGACCCGTGTTTGGTTTAACTCACGCTGCGTCACATCCTGTGGCCCCGCGTGGACAGGAAGAAAAGAAATTTCACTTCACAAACAGACTCTAGTAACATTTACAGACTGGACCTGCAGCTGTTCGGTACCTGTGGTGGATGAGATGTTGACGTCGATGCTGATCTCAGGGATTCCTCCGTTCCTCAGCGACGCCACACAGGTGTATGTGCCGAAGTCGGTGAATTTGAGGTCGATGATGTCGAGGTTGGTGGTTCCTGGAGAGACGTCGGTGTCGGTGTGGGTGATGACCATCCGCTCCGAGCTCCGCAGCGGCCGGCCGTTCTTCAGCCAGCTGAACTGCAGCTCCTCCGGCGGCGTGGCCTGCACCTGGCAGCTGATCTTCACCTCCCGGCCGATCTGGATGTTGTCGTCGTTGTGGTAGGGGTCGGGCGTGATCCAGAAGCGACCTTTACGCAGCCCTGCAGGAGACGGGAGGAAAGAAAAGGAGGCAGTTTGGTCTCTCAGTCTGGGCTGCAGGGAAACATAAACACAGCCAACAGTCGATAAAACAAAGGGACAGATGTTCAGGGTCGGACTCAGAGACCTGATGCTGAGGTTCTTTTAGGGAAACCCGTCTCCTGGGAAAGTTTTACTGTCGCTGCAGGATGAGAAACAGGAGTTTACAATATTTCTAAACATCTAAGAACATCTGGATTTTAACCATCTAAAGATTGTGGTTCCTTCAACTTCACATTCATTCTCAGGATTAATATCATTATTATTATTGTCATACTACTTGTGACCACATTTGGGATCAGCCCTCATTATCATCAGGTCTCTTCTGGTCTGGAGGTCTTGGGTCCCCCCTTTAACTGGGTCTCTGTCTGGATGAGACTGAAAGGAGTTGAAACAGCAGCTGAAGAGCAAACACTGGACTGACACGTTCATTTTCAATGTGGGTCTTAGTTATCGCTCCTGAACCTGTGAGGTCTCGTCACACGTCTGGACCCTGCAGCTCAACCTTAATCATTTCAGACCAGTGAGGCCCAATGTGTCCTCAGATTTGACGTTATTACCATCAGCCCTCCTGCTGTGGAGAAACTAATTCGTCCAAATGGGGCTTAATTATCACTGAAGCCATTTGTTCGGTTTAATCCTGTGAGCGTCCACAGTGACAGCGAGCAGCTGCTTTTCCTGCTCCACTTTTCCCATCAGCCGAGTGGGAGACCCCGCCCTGACCTGCCGCCGGCACGTCGCCGACTGTTTCACCTCACACCTGAACTGGTTCCTGCTCCATCACAAGATCATTAAGCTTCACATTCACTCCCCCAACAAAAGCTGAAGCTTTCAAATCTTCTGCATCATTTTTATGGATCTGTTTTCTAAAGCAGCAGTGACAACATGCTGGTGTATCAGACACAACAACTTTACTGTGATTCAACCCTGAAGCCATCAGTCACTGGTGAGCGAGCGTGGACACAAAACTGACGTGCTGTTTGTTCTGTCAGTGGATTTTGGCCAAACCTGAGCTGCTGTAGCTGTTAGCACATTAGCATGCTAACATCATGCTAAGATCATGCTAACATCAGCAGGTAAACAGTGTATTGCTCTTAAACCAAAGAACTGCACAAAATAAAACTGTGGTCTGTTGGTGGCGTTGGATAAAGAGTCACGGTCGGCAGAGTTTTCACAGTTCAACCTGAGAGGAACATGAACCAATCCAGTCTGGGCCAAAGGGTGTTTTTGCAGCTGCTAAACTGTTGAATTAGCTCCAAGCAGGACGCCAATTATTTCCACGTGGATATTAAAGTGCATCATCAGCAAAGCTGCGACCAATGAGACCGGCTGGCCCCGTTAGCAGGACAATGGTAGCCAGATGCAGGTTTCCTGCATGAGGAGAAACCATGTGATGGTGCTGGATGTCACAACAACTCTGGACAAACTGCTGCGATCAAGTTACAGCGTTAGTGGACGACCGCAGACAGGCCAAGGTTGGAGGTCCGACCGCACATCTGTGTGTCTGTGTGTGTGTGTGTGTGTGTGTGTGTGTGTGTGTGTTGGGGGCAGCAGGATATAAATAGCTTCAGATCGTGAGGCGAGCAGCTGATTGTCCTTGTTCATTAAGATTAAAGGAAGTTTCACTGAAAGGTCTGTTACATAAGCAGCCGCTCGCTGCACATTTCACTGGCTCCAGGTCTGTGGCACTGATGTAGTACTACAGTAATCATGTGTGTGTGTGTAGTACTACAGTAATCCTGTGTGTGTGTAGTACTACAGTAATCATGTGTGTGTGTGTAGTACTACAGTAATCATGTGTGTGTGTAGTACTACAGTAATCCTGTGTGTGTGTAGTACTACAGTAATCATGTGTGTGTGTGTAGTACTACAGTAATCATGTGTGTGTGTAGTACTACAGTAATCCTGTGTGTATGTGAGTAGTACTACAGTAATCCTGTGTGTAGTACTACAGTAATCATGTACAGTAGTCGTGTGAGTAGTACTACAGTAATCCTGTGTGTTATTACTACAGTAATCATGTACAGTAGTCGTGTGTGTAGTACTACAGTAATCCTGTGTGTGTGGTATTGCAGTAATCCTGTGTAGTAGTATGTCACACTGAACTGGTTTGACCCTTGTGGCTCTGGGCCTCCTCCTCCTCCTCCTCTTCCTCCTCCCAAAGCAGCATCATCATCCTCACTTCCTTTTTTATCGCTCTCCACTCTTCTTCATCACCTCCATCCTGCTCCTCTCTGCCCCTCATCATCACCTCCTCTTCATCTGCCTCCTCTACATCTTTGGCCAGTTCTCTCCTCCTCCTCCTCCTCCTCCTCCTCATCCACCCACATACGTCTCTCCTCTGGAAACAGACTGTGTCACACTGGGAGGACTGGAGACAAACCACTAACATGAGAGACAGAGAGGTGCATGATGGGAGCTGCAGGGAGATAACACACACTTTCCCAGTGTGTAACCCGGACACTGGTCCTCATAGAGATAGAAGCACACACACAGTGTGAGTCATGCAGCAAAGGGAAACACATGGTGCACACAGTAAAGGGACATTCCCACATACTGGGAGTCCAGATCCCATCCAGCGACTGACGGCACCAATGAATGTGTGTGAATCCAGAACCTGGTTCAGCTTATGGGTCTGAGCAGTAGACCTCCATTGTTGTCCAAAAACTATTAAAAACCCAGCAGGGAGCCACACCGCTGACCTGGCTCACATGGTTCTTCCTCACCAACAATGGGAGGCCCCTCTTTTTCCAGAAACCAGCTCCAGACTCTGCTGAGAGCAGAGAGAAGCTGGAGACAGTTGAAATAAAGCAGCTTTAATTGTATAAACGACCATAAAATAATTTACACAGAAACCCAACACATCTCTGGTGAGCAGCATTTGACGACTATAAAGAGGAAAATCTCTGTAACGGAGGCCAGAACCGGGCTCAGCCTTGATTCGCCCCCGATGCAGAGCTCTGAAGCTGTGCCGTTCAGCTGCAGGATGCTTCAGAGATGTACGCAACAACCGAGGTGTCGTGTGATGTGAATTCAGCTCTTCTGGGATTTCTGTTCTTTGTGTTGACGCCTCGGCTGTAGTCGCTGCGCGCACAAAGACACGCCGATGTCTTAACTTGTTGTTTTGAAGGTACAAGCTGTTGCACAATAGACCAGAATAGATCCGACACATCCACAACAAACCCAGCGTTTATCAGCACCTGAGCAGAGACGTTAAGCTCTCTGATTATTTCGGTCTTTATAAATCCTGCTGCAGTCTGCTGCAGCCGTGTGTCGCTGTTTCCTGCAGCGTCCTGGACTTCGGCTCCTGGTGACACGTCCTGGTCTGACTCTGACAGCTCAGCATTAAACCATAATGGATCTTCTATTTTTAACTCTTTGTCCACGTCCCCTATAAAACCAACCAGATGTTTAAACACATCAGGATTTAGAAGAATTACTACTGCCTGTCCAGCTGTTAGAGCAAAAAGCATCAAGTCCATTAGATTTTTAAACAGCTGGAGTAAAAATGACCTGGACATGATTAAAACCCAAACAGACTTTTACAGACACACCAAAAGCTCTGAAGGCCACAGGCAGCAGGAACTGGGCCAGGTCAGCGGTGTGGCTGCCTGCTGTGTTTTTAATAGACAACAATGGAGGTTTGATTTGGACTCAGGAACACAAACATCCTTTACGTTGGAACGCCGTACCTCGGACCAGGACAGTGGTGGATTTCTTGGCGGGGTTTCCCACATTGTTGGACGCCACACAGCTGTAGGCGCCACCGTCCTCCGTGGTGACGGCGGGAACACTCAGCGTGCCGCCCTTCGCCGTGCTCCTTTTCGGGAGCTCCTCCCCTCCTGGCCTCACCCAGCTGAGGGTGGGGGAAGGATCACCGCCCGCTGCCGCGCACACCAGGGTGATGGTCTCCCCCGGGTTCACCACCAGGGGGTCGTCCACCAGCAGCTTGATGGAGGGAGGAGCTGGGGGGAGTTAAAGTTTATTGCAACAATAAAAACGGCACATGCAGTTTGTCAATGTGGTTTCTCATTGTTCTCATATGTATTTTCACTGAGCTTTAAAAAGTCCTGGACTTAATGAGTCTAAAGTGGATTTGGGAGGAACTGGAGCTTTGGGTCACGTTAGCCGGAACCAGAGCGTCTACTGGACTGACACATTTACTCCTTAGTCAGCTAACGCTAGCTTTGGACTGGACACTTTGTCCCAACCAGGCATCTGTAGTATGCGCAGTGTGTGTGTGTGTGTGTGTGTGTGTGTGTGTTACCTGTCCTGTTGCTCAGACTGAACTGTGCCGTCTTGTCTTCGATGCTGCAGACGTTCCTGACGGAGGAGATGCAGGTGTAGTCGGCGTAATCCTGAGGACGAAGATTTTTCAACTTCAAGATCTTCGTCTCACCCTGAAACACACACACACACACACGTTTGTCCGATTATACTTGTGAGGACCATTATTACCTCAACCTTGTTCAGGTTCTAAACTGAACTTAAAAAACCAGGTCTGAACCCATATACCAGGTCCGTGAGGACCGGACAACAGATGTGTCCTGACAAAAAAAAAAAAAAAAAAATCACACAATTCAAAACTTTTTCCTTTTTAAGCCACAGATCAATGAGCAGGAATCAGTTATTGATAAGTAGCAGGTCAATCTCAGCTCCCTCCATCCCAGCCTGAGCTCCTCCTCCTCCTCCTCGCTGCCAAATCTCTCTCATCTCCTCTGGCAGCTCCGGCGCTGCCTTCCGCCTCACGGGCAGATGAGATGAGATTAGATGACATTTAAATGGGATGTTTGTGCAAAGATGGCGGCCGGTTTCTTGGCTGTGGAGGAGGAGATAAATTCCTCATTAGGGCCCAAAAAAGGGGGGGGGGTTGGCGCTGAAGGCATTACTGCATTATAGTGGACGCCGTTCAAATCTGGCGTCACGTTATCTGTGGTGTGGCATCACACGGCCTGCTAACTGGCCGTCTGATTGGCCAGTTTTCCTTAGCTTCAAATTAAATGTAAACCGGGGCCAAAACAAAGAAAAGGCTGGAATCTCCATCTGTGGAGGTTTTTAATCCACAGGGGGAGGAGGAGGGTCCAGCCTTTAAACTGCTCAGCCTGCCGATGGAGGATCACAGTGAACATTTCAAGGTCAAGACGTAGGTCGGGTTTAAACCTTAAGGGTCTTGGACAGACACATTACAGGACTCACGCCCGTGCAGTAGTGTGGGCCCCTGCTGGACTCTAAGCTAAACCAGGGTCTGGACTCAGATTACTGCTGTTTGTTTGGAAACAGGAAGCTGCTGTAGGTGTTTATTCACCTGTGTAAAAAAAGGCTCATAGATCTCCACCCCGGAGTCGGAGCTCTGCGACACCACCTCCCTGCCTCTCCTCCAGGTGTAGTGGACAGGTGGGTTGGAGTTGGAGACGCAGCGAAGAAACACCGTCCTTTCAAAGTAGAACTGCTCCTTCGCCTCCCCGAGGCTCTGGTGCACCGTTATCACTGGGTCATCCAAGACTGAGGAGGGAGAGGTGGACGGGAGGAAGATGAGGAGGAAGAGGAGGAACAGAAACTGTAAATGTTGGCAGATAAAAAATTTTCAAAACGACCAAACTCCACTGAAAAATGACGTCAGAGGCTGAAGCTGCTTTCAAACCTGGTTTGAATCAGATTTTTCTGATTGGCTGTAACGTCATGAAGGTCCTGTGGGTCACAGGTATAAACACACTCAGTCCTGCAGAAACACAACCAGGACAGATGAGGTTTGTGTTTCCTCCTGCAGCGTCTCAATTTACTCTCGTTCATATTTTTCAGTGGCTCCGTTTTCACGTGGAGGGTAATTACGGCAGAGCCAGAGGCCTTTTAATTGGCTGCAGACACAGCGAGCTCCCTGACCAGCTGACTGCAGCCGACCAATCAGACTCCAGCACGTTAATGAGTCCGGTTATAAAGCCGCCATTGGCAGAGAAGCTTAATGGTCACTAATCCATTTCACACAGAGCGACGTCAAACTCCGACCTGCACACGAACACATCAGGCTCCAAAAAACACTGCAATTATACACTGGCTAAAACAATCTGCTCCCACCTGCTGCCAACTCCCATCATGCACTGAGGTCTGGACGGGTTGATGGTCGGAGTGGGACGGAAACATTTATCCTGTTTCCTCCTGCAGATTTACAGAGGAAACAGTGAGTAAAAGCCTGCATGCCCTGAAGGAAGCACTCAGCCACGATGCATTCAGGTACCACTTAGATCCCTGGTCAGCCACAAACACCCTGCAGGAAATCGGGCCTTTCTCCTCACTTTGCTCCTGTTTTTGTTACTTTGGAGGAAACTTTTCAGGTGGTTTGCTGCACATGAGGGAAACTATGGCATAACAACACGTGACGAGGAGACATGTGGGTCGGCAGCCGGTTTTAAAACCATCAGCTGACTGGAAACAACAGCGACTGCTCTTTAATCCACACGGTCCCAGGGCGTCTAATTTTCTGTCTGTGATAACTGACACAGATTTAATGAGACTGTAAAACACGACTCATCGCTCATTTCGCTGCTTGGCCTGTTGCTGCCGGTAACAAACCAAATTTAGTTGGCGAATTAAGAAACCTGACTGTTCTCAGACTGAAGCAGCCAGCAGGGCTTCACTCTGAGCCTGTAACCACGGAAACTGTACACAACTGTATCCATGGCAACTGTGCCCAGCTGTAACCATGCACAACAAAAACAGAGATGGCTGTAGCCACGGTAACTGTACACAACCAAAAACATTAAACATCTTCAATTGTTTGTTGATATTTAGTTTATCAAATATTCAAACTAAATGTGTGTGTGTGTGTGTGTGTGTGTCCTCACAGTAGACGTCGACCCGTATGGAGCGGATGGCGGGGAGCCCCTGTCCGTTCTCAGCCTTACAGTAGTAGCGTCCCCCCTGGTGGCGGCTTATGGTTTCTATCCTCAGAGTCTCATTGTGGGGATAAGACTCTCCCTGTCGGTCCGTCTTGGTCCAGCGGACCTGAAGAGGAGGACGGTTATTCACACACGCGTCACACATAGACACTCACAGAACACTTTACGAAACATTTCTATCACTGAGGGAGGACATTTCTGAGGACATGCTGTCTGGTCCTTACGCCTTCAAAGAGCTATTTCTGGGTTCAGGTCTGGATTTAGGATTCAGATTAGAACCAGAACTTGCTCAGGGTTAGGAAGATGAAGTGTGTCAGTGAATGTCCTCACAACAACAGAAGGACCAGTGTGTGTGTGGGCCAGCCTCTCGGCCAGATTTGTCCTGGTTCAGCATCTGTTGGTCAGTTTCGGTTCCATCCCTCCCACCTGCTCCAACCGTTCCTGTCCTCCGTCATCATCCATCTGTCTGCACTTGGTCCGAGTCTCCTCTCTGCGGCTGCAGCCACGTGTTATTTTGATTAATCTGCTGGTTCTTTGGTGATGGACACAGATTTTATAGTTGAAACAAACTGAACAACTTAAAAATGAAAATAGAACCTGACTCCTCTGAGTGAATGAAACACGTTGTGTCCTAACGAGTCGGGTTTTCAGTTTGAAAACACAAACCGCAGTTTGTGTTGTCTGGTCGAAGCTCGTTGTGTCGCCTCCTTCAGCAGATTTTATACCCCGATTGTCCTCCTGCCCCCCCAGATGTTGGCCGCCTGCTGCCAGCTACAGTGAAGGGCCTCATCGTCCGTCGCGGCAGACAGATGTTAAAAAACATCCTGGAACCAGCAAAGTGATGAATAAGGAGCTGACAGTCCTCAGAGTCCTCAGATCCTGGATCAGTGTATCAGCCGTAGTTACAACACTGAGACACATTTACACCTACACCACTAGTGACAGTGAACGCAACACTGTGATTCATGACCTCTCAGTGTTAATTAGTCTTAATGGTACAGCTGTTAATTAGTTCACCTGACACAGGTAAGACTGAGGTAATAACACACTACACTGAAGTGTGGGTGCTCTTTGCCCTGGGTTTGGCCTGGCCGGTGGTCGTAGCTGCACCTGAGTAAAGGACTGCAGGCTGACCCGTCTGAAACTCACTGCAGCGTCTTTGTTTTTCAGCTTTTAATGTCAATATTCTCCTAAAAACACAGACAGAATATCGCAAAGGAGAAACAGTCTGTGTAGAGAACCTATAAAACACTGACTCATCCTAAAGTGTGAGCACTAAACCAATCAGCCTCTGGATTCACACACGTTACGCTGAGCACAACACATTCACTGTTGCTGTCTGGATGGGATTTGGACTCACACACACACACACACACACACACACACACACACACACTGAATCACTGGACTGATCATTTCGAGCCTGAGGGTTTTCACAGCCTGACGTTAACACACTGGCACGGCATACGACAGAGTCCGGGGCTTTGCGGTTGTACATGTGAAGCTGCTTCGTGCAGGAGGGACGAGGACAGAGCTGCTGAGGAAGAGGAGGATGAAAGTGAAGGCAGAGGAAGCTGAGCTCTGCAGTGACGCAGGCAGAGAAAAAAGTGTGTGGATCCAGACTGCGAGCCAGCAGCTGCTATTTTTAGCTGCAACAGACTGACAACAGAGATGAGGAGCAACTGAAAGCTCCCTCCACCACACGGACGATCAGGCCTGATTATTGATTATCGTGATCAGCCTGTGACGGAACAACAGGGATTTTTCAGCAGTCCAACAAATCTCTGATGAACCTGAACATGGAGACTCAGCTCTTTGGAAAAATCTCCAACCTGGACACCATGAGGACTAAAACCTTCCTCAATGATCAGCAGGAAGTCCAAAGCTGGTCCATTACCAACCAGTTACCAGCCTTACCAGTAAAAATAGAAACTAACAAAACCAGCATTAACCAGTCTGACCTCATTCACATATATGTCAGTGGAATAATGTATAAACCAGCTGAACCAGTGTTACCAGTATAGATACAAACCAGTAGAAGTAATGTTCCCAGTGCACCCACTGTGTCCTCAGTGTGTTCCCAGTGTAACCAGTGTGTCCCCAGTGTTCCCACTGTACCCGTGGTCGGGGGTGTCCTGTGACCAGGCACTGCAGCTCCAAGGTCTCCCCCTCTCTAATGGCGTAGACTCTCTCAGTGTGGCGCTCCTCCTCCATGTTACAGGTCTGACCGGAGGGCACGATCTGTGCTGTAGGGGGCGCTGTAACACACACACACACACACACACAGGGTTAATGTGTCGCTCAGTTGATCTAAACCGGCTGCAGGGGGCGCTGTATCAGACACACAGGGTCCCCATGAAGCTGGTCCTGACTTTAAGACCCAGCGCCTCCCTGAAGGTTTATCCCACAGCTCCTCCAGTTTCAGGCCTTACAGTCACGTTTTCTCTCCTCACGCACTCGTCAGACAAAACCAACTCGAAACCTGCAGCTGCTGCATCTGATGCTCTCGTCCTGTGTCTGTGTCAAACTGAAAACTGTTTTTCCACCGTCTGACTGAGGCAACGTGGCCTTCAAGTCCCTACAATCTGCAGTGAAGAGCAGTGTCCTCTGAGTGTTAAAGGTCACAGATGAGACTGGCAGCACCAATGAATGTGTGTGAATCCAGAACCTGGTTCAGCTTATGGGTCTGAGCCATAGACCTCCATTGTTGTCCAAAAACTATTAAAAACCCAGCAGGGAGCCACACCGCTGACCTGGCTCACATGGTTCTTCCTCACCAACAATGGGAGGCCCGTCTGTTTCCAGAAACCAGCTCCAGACTCTGCTGAGAGCCTGACAACAGCTCAGGAAACACGGTGACATGTAATTAATAAACTGAAGCACACAAGCTTAACGAGAGTCACACAAAGATCAGTGGCGTCCAGCAGAGGCCGAAACCATCTGGACCTTCGGGTCTGAGGCCGAGCTCTGGTGGCATCAGACACAATCCAGCTAATCCTGAGCGGCGCAGAGCGGACCACTAACCCTGATCTGGATTCAGCTGCAGGCCCGCAGGTCCGACGTGCTGTTTGTGAGCTGCAGTTACTCAGAGTTTCGGTGTCAGCAGCTGCAGGGTTTTATTTTTACACCTCGCCTCTATTTCTGCCTGACCCGCCACCATTCTGACTCGGGTGTTTCTGGTTCTCCTCACACTGGACCCCATCACCTTCCACACCGGCTGCCTGTAGTGCTCCCAGTTCTTCTACTGGGAGACCCCCCGAAAACCACGTGGTCCTCCTCCGATTGACCACTTCATAAAATAACATTCATCATGTGATTGTCATTTGGTGAGAGGAGACAGGAGACAGGAGAGGAGACAGGAGAGGAGGAGATAGGAGAGGATGATGAAGAGGAGGTGATGAAGAGGAGGTGATGAGGAGGTGATGAGGAGGTGATGAAGAGGAGGTGATGAGGAGGAGGTGATGAGGAGGAGGTGATGAGGAGGAGGTGATGAGGAGGAGGTGATGAGGAGGTGATGAGGAGGAGGTGATGAGGAGGTGATGAGGAGGAGGTGATGAGGAGGAGGTGATGAGGAGGAGGTGATGAGGAGGAGGTGATGAGGAGGAGGTGAGGAGGAGGTGATGAGGAGGTGATGAGGAGGAGGTGATGAGGAGGAGGTGAGGAGGAGGAGGTGATGAGGAGATGATGAGGAGGAGGTGATGAGGAGGAGGTGAGGAGGAGGAGGTGATGAGGAGGAGGTGATGAGGAGGAGGTGATGAGGAGGAGGTGACGAGGAGGTGGTGAGGAGGAGGTGATGAGGAGGTGAGGAGGGGGTGACGAGGAGGTGATGAGGAGGAGGTGATGAAGAGGAGGTGATGAGGAGGAGGTGAGGAGAGGTGATGAGGAGGAGGTGATGAAGAGGGAGCGTGATGAAGAGAGGTGATTGAGGAGCGTGAGGGAGGAGGAGGTGATGAGGAGATGATGAGCAGGAGGTGATGAGGAGGAGGTGATGAAGGGAGGTGATGAGGAGGTGAGGAGGGGGTGACGAGGAGGTGATGAGGAGGAGGTGATGAAGAGGAGGTGATGAGGAGGAGGTGATGAGGAGGTGATGAGGAGGAGGTGATGAAGAGGAGGTGATGAAGAGGAGGTGAAGGGAGGAGGTGAGGAGGAGGAGGTGATGAGGAGATGATGAGCAGGAGGTGATGAGGAGGAGGTGATGAGGAGGAGGTGATGAGGAGGAGGTGATGAGGAGGTGATGAGGAGGAGGTGATGAGGAGGTGATGAGGAGGTGATGAGGAGGAGGTGATGAAGAGGAGGTGATGAGGAGGAGGTGATGAGGAGGTGATGAGGAGGAGGTGATGAGGAGGTGATGAGGAGGAGGTGATGAGGAGGAGGTGATGAGGAGGTGATGAGGAGGAGGTGATGAGGAGGTGATGAGGAGGTGATGAGGAGGAGTGGTTGTGTCTTCTAGTTTTAGATTTGATGATGATGTCATAAAACACACCCTGTTTTTCCTTCATTGTGAGGACACTAACGCCCCCTTAACCAAAACCTGAACCCTCTGTTCTTTATGTTCTTTATGTTCTTTAACCTGCACACACATTCACAGAAAATGTGTGTGAGCTGTGGAACTGTTCCTAAATCTGGAACATTGATGTGGAAAATTGAAATAATTTTGAACTGAGCAGGTTTTGTCTCTTTGGAACTTAAACTGTTGGACTGAGAAACAAAGTGCGACTGCAGCTTCATCTATTTTTATTTTAGGTTGTTTTGTTCCTTTCCACATTTATGGTTCTGCTGATTAAAATATTAAAAAATAATCCATCTATTCTCCGTACTGGGGGGGGGGGGTCTGGGTCTGGAGCCAGTCTCAGCCTACACTGTTGGTGAGAGGCAGATAAAATAATCAGCTGATTAATTCTGTCAATTAATCAACAAGTACTGAAATCATTTACTGCAGTAACAGTACAAATACCACAGTTGACCTGTAGTCACACCTGCAATCACACCTGGATTCACACCTGGATTCACACCTGGATTCACACCTGTCTGGATGTGCCATATCGTACTGTACAACATATACCTACGAAGACACTTTTCAGAGCGACCCTGTCTCAAACGGTCAGATCCAGTCATCTGGACTGATCTGAGCTGGACAGAACCTCCTGTACTCTTTCATTTATGCTAAAGCGCAGAAGAGGACGGACAGGAAGCTAAATATTAAATCCACTACCTGTCCCATATCTGCACAGGTTCTGACTCTGTCCCCTGTTCTCGGGTCAGATGTAACGTCACTGTTTTATTCATATCAGACCAGAGTTTCCCCCCTCTCTGCGAGGCTGGGTTATGTAAGCTCTCTGGCTTTATTTCTGGATGGAGCATCTCTCAAGAGGAAGCTGCCGAGTCAGTGGGACGGCTAAAAATAACTGCACACATCTGATTGGCCAAGAGCATGGCACTCCTTCTGCATACGTAATGAGGCTGAAGGATGAATGAAGAGCAGACTCAGTCCTGATTCCAGTGTGAACGTCGCTGAGCCTCCTGCAGGGTTTACAAGAACAAAGACAACCAGGGCATTCAGAGTCCAGTACAGACCCAAACACAGTGTTGACCCACAGGTCAGACACTGCCATTGAAAAGCTCCAAGCTGCATGGACTCAGGTGTTCCACCCAGTCTGGTCCCTGCAGGTACCCAGATCCAGGTCCTGGTGTCTCTCAGCTATACTACCCCCCAGGACTCTCTGCTACCTACAGCCCTTCTGTTGTTATTCCAGCTTCTCTACCCTGTGTTGGCAAAGTCCACTCCGTCAATGAGCCCCCCCTGCCACCTGGCCAAGGTCAGAAGAAGCCAGTAGTGGTTTCCAACAGCAGCCATGGAGGAGTCTCTGCAGCTCAAAGTGGGAACCAGTGGCTGCCAGAGCCAAGAGGCGGCGTTCTTTAGCCCAGAGAGAGTGGGACAAAGAAAGACCAACAACCAGGGTTAACATGGCTTTGGCTTTTTCACATGGAGAGTGTTCAAAGCAGCCAAAGGACTCACACTGGATCCACATGGGGCCTTCTTCCTTCTAGATGTGTTAGCATCTAAAGCTAACCTGTTGGTTTGGTAGCATTAGCCACCTAGCATGGTCCTGATTGGACCTTTGGACTGAATGGATCTGATATAGATTTGGGAGGAAGTGGAGCTTTGGGTAACGTTAGTGCTTTGGGTCACATTAGCAGGAACCAGAGCGTCTACTGGACTGACACAGAGACTCCATAAGCGCTTGACGAAGTTGTTGAGGAAGTTGTATCCTGAGATTTGATGAGAGCAGCATAAGCTGAATTTCCCGCACGGGGATGAATGAAGTATCTATCTATAAGCATCAGTGCTGTTGCTATGGTTACCACAGTTATATATGATGGTAGTTAAACTGTTATCCTGAACTGGGTGCACTGGTCTTATCTTCTCGCAGCTGGGCCACAGCTGGATGGCTGCACTGTTTGTGGAAGCACCGCACTGAGCGTGTGCAGCCTCGTCACTACTGTAATTACCAGCAGGCCTGAGCGGCTGCAGAGACGCTACGACACATCTGGCTGCTCACAGAGACGAGTGAGAACCATTCATCTTCAGTGACAGAGCAGCAGAGACGGAGGACAGGGGCAGCCAGGCGGAAAATTCACATTTTACAGTTTTATCAGCTGCAGCTCCCTGAGGACGACGTGGAGACGCTGACAGCTGAGACGAGGGCGAGGACGATGGATAAACAGATTTCTGTTTGGTCAGCTCAGTTTCACATCTGACACCCGATCAGATGAAGGCAGGTCTGAAACCAGTCACATATTAAACTGCTGCTGTGTGTGTGTTCCTCATGTTCCTCAGAGCTGCTGAAGGGTTAATCTGTTCAGACTGATTCAATAAAAACATATTTGTTCCTTGAGAGGACGTTTGAGGCCAGGCTGCGAACAAAACAACATTTAGTCACAGGATGGATCACAGTCTTTTAGAAAACGAATGGGTCCAAGGGCGTTTTAGGTCTGCTCTGCATCTGTCTTCAGTCTCTTGGTACTCGCCTCGAGTCTCTGTGATGTGAGGATGTTTAACAAAACGAACCAACTGTCTTTCTTGTATTTTAAAGAGAACAAGTATTAGTGTGTTCCTAAGACCTGACTAAATGCAAAGCACTGAACGTCCTTCAGTATTAAGAACTTGTTGAACGGATCCTCTCCACCTGTTTCCTCCGACGCTGTGCTGCACCATGTTGTCAGCCTGCAGGCCCAGGCTGCAGCTGCTGCTGGATTGAGGCTGAATGAGCCTGCAGGCTGACAGCTTACATAAGCGCACTGCTCGCTGTGTATTATTCTCCAAACATGGCCTTAATCCTCACACTGGGAGAGATGAGTCTCCCCAAGGTGGATTTCTGCTGCACGTTAACGTTTGCTCGCTCTTTGATCGGAGTTGCTGCGTAAAGCCTCGCAGCCAGTCCGCACATCTACAGCGAGGAGGTCCACGGCACGGACCTCTGGATCCTTCCTGACAGTCAGAGGAACAATCTTCTGTTTCAGTCTAAAACACACACGATAAACAGGCACTGCTGGTTCTACAGAATCAAACAGGTGGTTCTGAGACCAGGACCAGCTGGAGTTACATCCATATTCATTTGAAACATTCTACATCCTACAGGACCCAGAACCCCTGTGTCGGACCCAGTCGGTTTATTAGGAACCCCTGTGTCGGACCCAGTCAGTTTATTAGGAACCCCTGTGTCGGACCCAGTCGGTTTATTAGGAACCCCTGTGTCGGACCCAGTCGGTTTATTAGGAACCCCCTGCTCCTCTGCAGATCAGACAATGTGATGTCTGAGAAGCAAACTTCCAATCTCCATACTAACCACATCACAACTTGCATGCATACACACACATACACACACACAACCTGTGTATCAACTACCGACATCATTATTTACAGGCCAATTTTGTCTCACCTCCGCCTTCCCCTCAGTTCCCAGAATGCACTGGGAGCTAAATCTACTAATCTTCCCTGAGCATCCCTGTCTCCTCCTCTCATCTCCTATTCTCTCCTGTCTGAACTTCCTGTAAACTGCGGCAGCACTTTGTGTCACACAAACACAAAGAAGTGACTCTGCAGTTGCCACCTGGGGAGTTCATCATCATCATCTTCTTCTTCTTCTTCTGTGTCGTCTTCCTCGCCTCCCGTCAGACACGTTACTTCTCCTCCACTGGTCGGAGCGTCCGAGTCTATGCAGAGGAAATCCAAACAGACATGTTGATTAATCTCTTCAGCCAAATGTTTAGTGGAACGGAAAAGGGGCTGTCACTGTGGCTGGTAGACACGCAGAGACGCTCACAGAGCCATGAACTCTGTCACTCCGCCGTCTCCACCCCCCGTCCTCAGAAACTGTCAACCCCAGCCAGTAAAACAAATGCACCCTGACAGAGGTCGACAGTTCAACATGTCAGTTTACGTCCAACAGGACGTTTAACATTGATCTGTGGGCGTCACACTGTTCCAGGTCTCATCCGCTTATCATTCTGCAGGTAAAATATATTTTAATAACCTTTCACCTGTTTGTTTTTTAGACCTGACCAACAAACGGCACGGCTCAGACAGCCAGTGGCATTTTGGATTGTTTGGTTGAGGCCAACAAAACCTTAGAATTAGATACTTTCCAAGCTGCTGTCGTCACATCGATGCTCAGGTGTGTGATCTCTACCAACTGAACCGGTCAGAGTCCACACACACCAGTAAACGAAAACAATACACAGAGCTTTAAACAAAAACTTTGACTGAAGATCAGGGTCAGTAGTTGGTCGTCGAGGCTCAGTTGCAGTCAGTCCAGACTTCGAGGAGAACTGGGACCACTGGCGTCAGGTCCTTACATCCAGAATGTGATCAGAAGAGTCACACAAAGCAGCTGAAACCTGGTTTGTTTTTGTCGTGGCTGTTGAGAGACCAGTTTGGACCAACACCCCCGGGTGACTCTGTCCGACTCTGTCGGGACCTGGTGGTTTGATCACACCTGAACCTCCTGCATCAGCATTTGTCTGCTCTTTCTCAGAGTCTGCCGATTTACACTGCACCCGAATGCAGCAGCAGCTGAAGCCCAGAGGAGGAACTCATTAGTGAAATCAGCTGCTGAGTCAGTACCACAAACGTCCCGAGGTCCGGGCAGAATAAACAGTAACTGCAGATTTAACAGCTGGGTCTGGACAGATGTGTGACGGAGAACAGTCCCAGCTGAAAGCAGCAGAAACCTGACGTGAGAATATGAGACTATCGATGTGTTGATGTGTGACCAGTGTTTGAGCCGGGCCGATGATTTGGCATCGTCAGAGCTCCGACTCTGATCTTTAACTTTCCTGATTTTACAGCTCGCATCTTTGGAGACTTGTTAGTCTGAATCAGATGTTCCTCCTCCTCCTGCTCCTCCTCCTGCTCCTCCTGACACAGTCGGCAGCAAACAGTAGGCAGGTCGACAGCGCTTGCAGTAATGTGCCGCGCTCCATCCTCATTACTGCACATTAACACTTATTAACACAGCAAACCCACAGCTAATGGCTCAGTAAACATAGGAACACGTCGGAAAAGAGAAGGGGCTGTGAAAGGGGGGCAATTAAACCACAACAATTATAATGAATCCCAATTTCCTGAGGAAGTGCAGGAAGAACAGGTCAATGAGGAGCCATGCTGATTTCCACACAGCATGATTTCCCCGATTTATAACGGAAGCCTGGGGCTTCCTGACCCAGCTGCTACGCCACCTCAAAGAGAACACCTCAGTTCCATCATGGCCATTGGGCCTGAGCTTGCCTGGTTCCAGTCCAGTCAGTCTGGTTCCTGGTCTGGTTGTGTTGTCCTCAGATGCTGTGTCTGTGACACAAGTATTTAAAATCATATGTAAGGGCAGCACAGACGACAAGCATGTCCAGTGTGAGAACGTCTGCTGTGACCACCCGTACAATCTGCATAGATCATAAACCAAACCAGTAAGTGGCGGTTGTGTTTGTGTGGCCATGGACTTGATGAACCCTGCAGCAGGAAGTCTATATGGCTATTTGAAGTTAATGCTAATTTTAAACTAGCATCTTTAGTAAAGGCAGCAGCTTGGTCAGCGCAGGTCAGACATCAGGCTGCCACTTCTCAGGACAATCAGGGCTCTATGAAACGGACTCTGGTACAGCTGCATTGTCCGTTGGGGCCGCAGAGACTTCCTGGACTGACGAAGTTGGTGCAAGAGTATTAGTGCACCCCCAGGAACATCTGTGGCTGCTGAACAGCTGTGTGCACCAGCTGGACTGACGTCAGCTACAGCCAACCAGTCTCTCTCATTATGTCAGAGTTCTGTTAATGAAGGCCCCTAAACCCGGCGGTGCGGACGGAGAACCTGGACCTTCTAAGTGTTACAGGTTCTGTGCCAAACCCAGGTCAGAGGTCACAACTGTTTTACTGTGGAGGAAGAAAACTGGGTTTCACAAACAGGTAACTGATACCATCACGTACAGACGCGTGACCTGCGACTCCTTTAACAAACGCAGTGTTTTTCACTGTGAACCACTTGCAGCTGAACGCAGGTGAACGTAAACGCAGCACTGGTCAGCAGACCTGGCTGTTCTCAGATGTCCAAGTGTCACTGAAAGCACCACTAACCAGCACCAAACAATTAGGTTTATGATACGTCCACATTTACACACTTTCTTCGCAAAAATTACAATTTCAGTGTGTGTGTGTGTGTGTGTGAGGGTGTGTGTGTGTGTGTGTGAGTCCAGTCCACATTTAGTGGTTCTAGGGTTAAGGCTAAAATAAGGATTAGTGAATCCATTATATAGTGAGTGGCATCACAATGAAAGAAATACAATCACTGTGAAAACATTGTGCACAATGACTGAATAACAGCAGCTGATGATGGTGGTGATGATGATGTGATGATGATGATTGATGATGATTGATGATGATTGATGATGATGTGATGATGATGATGATGGTGATGATGATGTGATGATGATGGTGATGATGATGATGTGATGATGATGATGATGATGATGTGATGATGATGGTGATGATGAATGATGATGATGATGGTGATAATGGTTATGATGATGATGATGATGTGATGATGATGATGATGGTGATGATGATGATGTGATGATGGTGATAAAGGTGACGATGATGATGTGATGATGGTGATGATGATGATGATGATGATGATGTGATGATGATGATGGTGATGACGATGATGTGATATGGTGATAATGATGGTGATGATGATGATGTGATGATGGTGATAATGGTTATGATGATGATGATGATGATGATGGTGATGATGATGATGATGATGGTGATGATGATGATGATGATGATGATGATGATGATGATGTGATGATGGTGATGATGATGTGATGATGGTGATAATGGTTATGATGATGATGATGATGGTGATGATGATGATGATGTGATGATGATGATGGTGATGTGATGATGATGATGATGGGATGATGGTGATAATGGTGATGATGATGGTGGTGATGATGATGATGATGGTGATGATGATGGTGATGATGATGATGATGTGATGATGGTGATAATGGTGATGATGATGGTGGTGATGACAATGGTGATGATGATGGTGATGATGATGATGATGGTGATGTGATGATGATGATGGTGATGATGATGATGATGGTGATGATGATGATGGTGATGATGATGATGATGGTGATGATGATGATGATGTGATGATGATGATGATGATGATGATGATGATGATGTGATGATGATGATGGTGATGATGATGATGATGATGATGATGGTGATGATGGTGATGATGATGATGATGGTGATAATGTTATGATGATGATGATGATGATGATGATGATGGTGATAATGATGGTGATGATGATGATGAGGAAGTTCAGTGACAAATGAAGGTGGAGACAGATCAGACCTGACGACTGATGGGACTCAGGTCTGTTTGGGTCTGGGTAGGCAGTCACAGTGTGATGTGGACTCTGACGCTCGGCCTGCAGGGGGCGCTGTCAGCCCCTCACGCCGCTGGTCGGTGTTGTTCAGTGACAGGCAGCCAAACAGTGAGTGAGCAGCCACTGACTGTGTTTGACCTTTTCCATCCAAACGAGCTTTAGCTGCATCGTGCTGAGGAGAGTTTATGAGGCAGAAAACGAGCCCATATGGCTGTGAAATCAGATCAGTATCAGCAACAACAAATCAAACCACACGTCTGAGCGCCAGAGCCGGCCGACTGACCGCAGGCTGCTGCTGAGGATGAGGATGGTGATGGAGCCGTCAGAGGATCCCAGCTGATTCATGATGAGACTGAACTGACATTTTAGACTTTAGACGTTTTGCATCTGGACCCTCTGTTTTGATCCGGAGCCCTGTTGGCAGCAGCCCCCACTGTACATGCACGAACACAGTGTACCAAACCAGTGGCGGGACAAGTGATGACATATTGAAGTAAAAATACTGCAACAACCACGTAAAGAGTAAAAGTACAAGTAAAGGTCCTGCATTTGAGCCTCCATTAAACCAGAGGCCGTCACTTTTTACAGTCGACTGGTCTCTGCTCTGTCTCCACTGCAGCTTCTCTCTGCTCTCAGCAGAGTCTGGAGCTGGTTTTTGGAAACAGACGGGCCTCCCTTTGTTGGTGAGGAAGAACCATGTGAGCCAGGTCAGCGGTGTGGCTCCCTGCTGGGTTTTTAATAGTTTTTGGACAACAATGGAGGTCTACAGCTCAGACACATTCACACACATTCATTGGTGCTGTCAGTCTCTGGATGGGATCTGGACTCCAAGTATTTTCAGCTACATACAGACTGGAATACAGCTCCTCTGGTTAATCTTTTATAATAATCTTATAAAATTAGATTGTTCATGCTGATGTGTCACAGTGAGGTTTTGTTTCCTGAGAGAAATCTCTGCTAACTGCTCGTTGGATTAATGAGGGGCCACAAGGCAAAAGGCTGAGAGCCACTGATCTAGTCTTTACCGGCACAATCATTTCATTACAGGCTTGAATGTTAAATCCTGGTGTGAAAAGTAACCGGTCGCTTTAAACGCCACGTACAGTAAACGCAGCCTAAAGTGGGACGGAACTCAAACGCTCGACCTTCAAACTGTTTCAGCGCAGCTCCTGCTGCTCAGCACGGGATTAACCAGGTCACACAACCGGAAACAGGATGTTTCTCCATCACCGTCTTCCTAAAGCCTCCATTTACCAAATCAACCCGATGTAACAACAAACGCACAGATGTTACATCCTAATCCCCTTCCTTCTTTCCTTCCCTGCTCTGCTGTATCCTGGCAGACTGAGACCTGTTTCCCACATCAGGACGACTTTAGAGCAGAGCAGCACGGACGTCATCAGACCAAACCGTCACCAGACCAAACCGTGTGGATGTAAGTAACTCTGAGTGATGTAATACGCCTCCGCTGCCACTAATCTGTGACGTGAAATTACAGATAATCCCGGCTCGTGGCCTGATGACGCACAGGAAACAGGAAACTGACCTGCACTTTCAGAATAAGAGTCTCTGGACATGCTGCTTTTGGTCCTGGGCTGCTGTGTATGTGGTGCAATGCAGCGTCTGTACTCTGACCAATCAGCAGACAGACACTCCAGGACTCTACAGCATTAGCACTGTAGCTACAGCGCCCCCAGGAGCTTTGGAGGGTAAATACAGTGTCGACTGGCAGCGAAAGTATTGATTTCTGATTCTGTGTGTTTACATCAACCACATGCACGAACCCTAACCCTGAAAACCTCAGACCATAAACACAGAGTTCTCAAAGTGAGTGCAGTGACACACACCTTATCACAGGACTTTACAGCTGCAATGATTTCAGTGCTGGGAAACGTCTCGACACAGGACGGACACAGAGTCCACCTCAGCCTCAGCTGTTACTGGAAAGGCAGAGAAACAGGCAACAAATGTAGGGAAGCCAAAGGGCAGCTGAGGTCTGGGACTGCAGGTTCCTGTTGCATGGTGTTCCTCAGAGCCACAATCACTGCGGAAAACACTCAAGAGCCTACTCAGAAGCTTTTCCCTGAGCCTTTGACAGCCTCTCATGGTCTTCATCAGCACAGTGTTTGCTCACTTGGCGCGATGTGACTGAAAAGTCCTGGTGTTCAGTAACGAGATGAAAACCTCCATCTACTGAAGACCAGGATATCCAGCTGAGACCCAGAAGTGAGGGGGCGCAGCAGCTAGTAAGTGGAGCTTGAGTGTTTGTGGGTTTAGACCAGCACACACTGAGTTACTAGGTCAACATCAGAATATGGAAATTCACTAATAATACCAAGAGCCGATGAAGACCGTGACCCGGCAGCTGAAGAGCTAGTAAGTGGACCTTAGGATTTAGCCTAATCAATGTTCTGCTATGCTCCCCCACCATGGGACATCATAGACCTGGAACATGGCTGTTCATTTTTGACCTTGGACAAAACAGAGACCTCTGGGTGCAGATGAAGACCATGACAGGCAGCAGAAAGATCCAGAGGAAACCCAAGCAGCCCACCCCAACGCCCATTTGGTGACATGCGCTAAGGTCAGAGTGCCACTGTGGAAACATTGGCACCGCAGGTTTGGACCTACAGCCACATAACAAGATCCCTCAAAGCGGATTTCAGGTCCCCAGTCCCAGAATATCAAACCCACCAGCAGTACCACTGGCTCAGGTGTAGAGGCCTGTGCCAGGTGCCCACAGGTGTGTGCTGCAGTCCACCTGTTGTGCCTTCAGGCGTGAATCCGACACTTAACACACGCACATACATACACGCACGCGCACGCACGCACACGCACACACTCCATCTCTCTACAAGGTCACGTTGGAGTGGGAGATTCCGGGTCAAGCGCTGCCTGACGCTAAAGTCATAATCATGTACCGGATGTACCGGACGCATGAACCCTGACGGTACATTGCCGTTATGTCACAGGCGGACTTACCGTACACGCCCTGGCCGTGCACGCCCTGCAGGAACCCGGTAAACAGCCACAGGAGACCGAAAGCTGAACCCATCTTCACATCCTCCTCAGGCCGCCTCGCTGCTTCTCTCCCGCGGGGTGAGGTTGTCAGTTCGGTCCCCGCTGCTCCTCCTCCCGCCTCCTCCTCTGCTCCGGCCGGCGTCCCTCCGCACGGAATCCGGCCCGGGGACCGGTTCTCATCCACAAAATCCAAATGTTGCCCCCACCAGGAGCCCGCCGCCCCCCACAAAACCCCGGTCAGATGTGAGAGGAAGGTCCAGTTCCGCTCATAGCTCCGTTAGCTAAAACCGTAAGGAACCGGAGGACGGGCAGCGGAGACCCGAGGCTCAGCCGCGTCTCCTTGGTGGTGACATTGTGGGAAAACGTCCAGACTCGGAAAAAACTGTCGGTGCGTCGGGAAACCCACACCGGCAGGAAGCTCACAAGACCCCGCTGCCCCTCCGCCGACACCGCCGGGCTCGGTGTCCGTTCGTCGGTACCGGACTGACATCCATCACCCCGAGGAGAAGCGGACTCTGCTCCGAGTCCGGTCTATGCTGTCGGCGGCTCGGCGCGATCAGTCAGGCCCGGGAGGAGAGGACGAGAGTCGGGCTGTTCCCGTGAAAGACAAGCGGCCAGTCCGGTCGACTGTCGGTGGTTACCGGTGTCACCGAGCGAACCAAGTGGGAAGTCGGACACCGGGGAGACGGACAGGGCTTCCGGTACGGCCATTTCAAAATAAAAGCCAGTGGCCAAACGCTGCAGTGATTTAGTTTGAAATTTTGCATCTCGTTGATTTTTATTTGTTTTGGACTGAAGCTGTTAAAACCTGCTGCTGCTGGAATAACATAAAATAAAGAGAATCTTTGATACAGATGTTTGTGCAGGTGTTGAATGTGTTAAATCACGTTTCATTTGTTTATCAATCAGAAAGTTTGTGAATCTGATGCCGATAGTTAAAAAAAATGAGTAAATTAAGATTCAAATTTAGAGAATTGGACTGATAAAAACAGGAACAGAACATTTTCATATAAAGGTTTCTTTAAATTCTAATTACAAGCTAAATTAATGTTTGATAATCATTCATATGAGTTAAACATCTTTTTAAAGTGTTTCCTGTTGTCTAAACCACAAATCACAGAGACTATAACAACAGTATGAGGAAGTCTGGAGGGGCAGAGAAGTATGTTCGAGTGGTGCAGGACATGTATGAGAGCTGTAAGACAGTGGTGAGCTGTAGGGGTGACAGAGGAGTTCAAGGTGGAGGTGGGGCTGCACCAAGGATCGGCTTTGAGCCCCTTCTTGTTTGCTGTGGTGATGGACAGGCTGACAGATGAGGTTAGACAGGAATCTCTGAGGACCACGATGTTTGCAGATGACATTGTCATCTGTAGTGAGAGCAGGGAGCAGGTGGAGGAAAATCTAGAGAGGAATGAAGGTGAGCGGCAGTAAAACAGAGTACATGTGTGTAAATGAGAGGGACTCAAGTAGAACGGTGAGGTTACAGGGAGTAGAGGTGAAGAAGGTGGAGGATTTTAAGTACCTAGGGTCAACAGTCCAGAGCAACGGAGAGTGTGGAAAAGAAGTGAAGAGACGTGAGCAAGCAGGTTGGAACGGATGGAGGAAAGTGTCAGGTGTGATGTGTGACAAAAGAGTGTCAGCAAGAATGAAAGGAAAGGTGGACAAGACAGTGGTGAGACCAGCAATGTTGTCTGGTTTAGAGACAGTGGCACTGAGAAAAAGACAGGAGGCAGAGCTGGAGGTAGCAGAGCTGAAGATGTTGAGGTTCTCTCTGGGAGTGACGAGGATGGATAGGATCAGGAATGAGGACATCAGAGGGACAGCTCATGTTAGATGGTTTGGAGAAAAGGCCAGGGAAGCCAGATTGAGATGGTTTGGACATGTTCAGAGGAGGGACAGTGAATACATTGGTAAAAGGATGCTGAGGTTAGAGCTGCCAGGAAGGAGGCCTAGAGGAAGACCAAAGAGGAGGTTCTTGGATGTAGTGAAGGAGGACATGAGGATAGTTGGTGTGGGTGAGGAGGATACAGAGGATAGGGTTAAATGGAGGCAGATGATTCACTGTGGAGACCCCTGAAGGGAGCAGCCCAGAGGAGGAGAAGAAGATGTTGTTTCATTTCAATTATTTTGGGGCAAAATGAATGTTTTAAAATGTAAATGTTGGATTTAGTGGTTTTTGGCACAGACTAAATAAAATTCAAATACAACGTGATGAAAACTACAAATCATATTTTACTAACATATTTAGCGTGTGAAGGCTTTTATTTTGACGGGTTCGCGGGCTGTGTTCCGGCCTCAGCATGAACTGCAGCTGATTTGACTTTAAGTGGAACCTGCTGCGCAGAACTTCAGGTTCGCGGGTTTTGGCCCGAGACCCGGAGCCAGGCGGCACGCTCGGTGTGAACCGACAGCCTTGGTGACACACCGGACTGAAGTCCGAACAGGAAGCTGAACCGCTGCTTCACATCCAGCTCCGACACTGATCAGAACCGATGCATCCATCCGTGGGTGCTGGAACCAATCCCAACATGCAGTGGGTGAGAGGCGGGTCCCCCCTGGACAAATCAGCAGCCAAACACAGGGCCGACACACAGTGACGGACACATTCACACCTACAGGCCGGTTAGAGTCAAAATATGAGGATAAAACAGAATTTTACTTTATGAGACCAAGGCCCGTGGACACAGACACGTCGACCCCCTACATGGAGCAAGACCTCCAGACTGAAGGAGTCTGTGTGGTGCTTTTCGGTCTCTGTGGTGGTTTTGGGTCTTTGTGAGGTTTTGAGACTCTATATTGGTTTTGAAAATCTGCAGTGATTAAAATGATTTTAGTACCAACTAGATCCAGATTGATATTGTTAGTCCTGACTTAAAATGACCTAAAACATCTTAAACACCCAGTCAGTCATAGACTAAAACACGTCCAGACTCAGTGCTGGATTAAAACACGTCCAGACTCAGTCCTGGACTAAAACACGTCCAGACTCAGTGCTGGATTAAAACACATCCAGACTCAGTGCTGGATTAAAACACATCCAGACTCAGTCCTGGACTAAAACACGTCCAGACTCAGTCCTAGACTAAAACACGTCCAGACTCAGTCCTAGACTAAAACACGTCCAGACTCAGTGCTGGATTAAAACACATCCAGACTCAGTGCTGGATTAAAACAGATCCAGACTCAGTCCAGGATTAAAACAGGCGGTCCAGGGCTGGGTGCGTTTCATTTATCCCTCAGTCGCTCTGGGAATCCTACAGCATGTAAATAATCTCGTAGTCTGAGTGACAAGTGTTTAGTATTACAATATCTGTGTGTGTACTGCATATTAAGAGTATTATCCTCTTACCCGTGAGGTACTTGTACTTTTAATTATTTTCTGTGAGAGGAGTCATTGTTTGATGTCAGCTGTTATTATTCTCATACTTTTTATTATTAGTAC
Source organism: Mastacembelus armatus (assembly GCF_900324485.2). NCBI lineage: Eukaryota > Metazoa > Chordata > Actinopteri > Synbranchiformes > Mastacembelidae > Mastacembelus > Mastacembelus armatus. Next base: position 421,190 of record NW_022872883.1, on the reverse strand, counting down.
TGCGACTTTACTTCTTATTGTACTGAGTACAGTACTATGTGAAATACTGCGTCTGCTGCTGCTTTGATGAGCTGCAGGATCAGACATGAAAATCTTGTTTCTCCGTCCGGCTCCTCGACCCTCCTCTTCTTCTTCTTCATGTCCTGTGAATAATTGAGGCGGCGTCTTTAACAGGTTTTGTCTTCAGGTTTTATCACCTGTAAAATAAATAAATAGAAAAACTTTCCTGAATTTTGAATTAAAACCAGGAGACTCGGCTGGTTTCTCTACCTGTCTTCAACCCGGGGGCTTCTATTTTATTCATGAGAAACGCTGGAGACATCGGCACCGGTCTCTGGAGGGGTGGGGGGTTAACATGATGCCATTAGGGTCTGAGCAGCGCCAGAATAAAACATCTTTTATTCATCAATGCTCCGCTCCGAACGAATTTCCCGCTCCCTGCAGCAGAACATAAAGAGCAGTGTTGTTGTTCGTCGCTGTCGCTTCACATCCCAGTTTATATGCAGGAGGAGGTAAGGGAGGAGGCACAGGAGGAGGTAAGGGAGGAGACACAGGAGGAGGTAAGGGAGGAGGCACAGGAGGAGGTAAGGGAGGAGACACAGGAGGAGATAAGGGAGGAGGCACAGGAAGAGGTAAGGGAGGAGACACAGGAAGAGGTAAGGGAGGAGGCACAGGAGGAGATAAGGGAGGAGACACAGGAAGAGGTAAGGAAGGAGGCACAGGAGGAGGTAAGGGAGGAGACACAGGAGGAGGTAAGGGAGGAGGCACAGGAGGAGGTAAGGGAGGAGGCACAGGAAGAGGTAAGGAAGGAGGCACAGGAGGAGGTAAGGGAGGAGACACAGGAGGAGGTAAGGGAGGAGGCACAGGAGGAGATAAGGGAGGAGGCACCGGAAGAGGTAAGGGAGGAGACACAGGAAGAGGTAAGGGAGGAGGCACAGGAGGAGATAGGGAGGAGGCACAGGAAGAGGTAAGGAAGGAGGCACAGGAGGAGGTAAGGGAGGAGACACAGGAGGAGGTAAGGGAGGAGGCACAGGAGGAGGTAAGGGAGGAGGCACCGGAAGAGGTAAGGGAGGAGACACAGGAAGAGGTAAGGGAGGAGGCACAGGAGGAGATAAGGGAGGAGGCACAGGAAGAGGTAAGGGAGGAGGCACAGGAGGAGGTAAGGGAGGAGGCACAGGAAGAGGTAAGGGAGGAGACACAGGAAGAGGTAAGGAAGGAGGCACAGGAGGAGATAAGGGAGGAGACACAGGAAGAGGTAAGGAAGGAGGCACAGGAGGAGGTAAGGAAGGAGGCACAGGAGGAGATAAGGGAGGAGACACAGGAAGAGGTAAGGAAGGAGGCACAGGAGGAGATAAGGGAGGAGACACAGGAGGAGGTAAGGGAGGAGGCACAGGAGGAGGTAAGGGAGGAGGCACAGGAGGAGGTAAGGGAGGAGGCACAGGAAGAGGTAAGGAAGGAGGCACAGGATGGGGTAAGGGAGGAGACACAGGAGGAGGTAAGGGAGGAGGCACAGGAGGAGGTAAGGGAGGAGGCACAGGAAGAGGTAAGGGAGGAGACACAGGAAGAGGTAAGGGAGGAGGCACAGGAGGAGATAAGGGAGGAGGCACAGGAAGAGGTAAGGAAGGAGGCACAGGAGGAGGTAAGGGAGGAGGCACAGGAAGAGGTAAGGGAGGAGACACAGGAAGAGGTAAGGAAGGAGGCACAGGAGGAGATAAGGGAGGAGACACAGGAAGAGGTAAGGAAGGAGGCACAGGAGGAGGTAAGGGAGGAGGCACAGGAGGAGGTAAGGGAGGAGGCACAGGAAGAGGTAAGGAAGGAGGCACAGGAGGAGGTAAGGGAGGAGGCACAGGAGGAGGTAAGGGAGGAGGCACAGGAGGAGGTAAGGGAGGAGGCACAGGAAGAGGTAAGGGAGGAGACACAGGAAGAGGTAAGGGAGGAGGCACAGGAGGAGATAAGGGAGGAGGCACAGGAAGAGGTAAGGAAGGAGGCACAGGAGGAGGTAAGGGAGGAGGCACAGGAAGAGGTAAGGGAGGAGACACAGGAAGAGGTAAGGAAGGAGGCACAGGAGGAGATAAGGGAGGAGACACAGGAAGAGGTAAGGAAGGAGGCACAGGAGGAGGTAAGGAAGGAGGCACAGGAGGAGATAAGGGAGGAGACAGGAAGAGGTAAGGAAGGAGGCACAGGAGGAGATAAGGGAGGAGACACAGGAGGAGGTAAGGGAGGAGGCACAGGAGGAGGTAAGGGAGGAGGCACAGGAAGAGGTAAGGGAGGAGGCACAGGAAGAGGTAAGGAAGGAGGCACAGGATGGGGTAAGGGAGGAGACACAGGAGGAGGTAAGGGAGGAGGCACAGGAGGAGGTAAGGGAGGAGGCACAGGAAGAGGTAAGGGAGGAGACACAGGAAGAGGTAAGGGAGGAGGCACAGGAGGAGATAAGGGAGGAGGCACAGGAAGAGGTAAGGAAGGAGGCACAGGAGGAGGTAAGGGAGGAGGCACAGGAAGAGGTAAGGGAGGAGACACAGGAAGAGGTAAGGGAGGAGGCACAGGAGGAGGTAAGGGAGGAGGCACAGGAAGAGGTAAGGGAGGAGGCACAGGAGGAGGTAAGGGAGGAGGCACAGGAGGAGGTAAGGGAGGAGACACAGGAGGAGGTAAGGGAGGAGGCACAGGAGGAGGTAAGGAAGGAGGCACAGGAGGAGGTAAGGGAGGAGACACAGGAGGAGATAAGGAAGGAGGTACAGGAGGAGGTGGGGGAATAGGTGCAGAAGAAGGCGCAGGGACAGATGGATGGGGCTGAGACAGGCACCATGACACTGACAGATGAAACAAATGCTCAGACTGGGACAGGAAGTCAACACCGATGGATAAAAACATGGAGTGAGTCTAAAAATGACCAAAGCAACAGTGCATGCTCCAGCTGATCCCCATGACCCTGGTTAAGGAATAAGGGCGTATAGACGATGGACGGATTTGTCTGTTGGGGTCCAGCTGATCCACGTGACCCTGGTTAAGGAATAAGGGGGTATAGACGATGGACGGATTTGTCTGTTGGGGTCCAGCTGATCCACGTGACCCTGGTTGAGGAATAAGGGGGTATAGACGATGGACGGATTTGTCTGTTGGGGTCCAGCTGATCCACGTGACCCTGGTTGAGGAATAAGGGGGTATAGACGATGGACGGATTTGTCTGTTATTCGTATCTAAACAGCAAAGAAGCTGATGTGCCAGCTGAGCTCTGGTATGTTTCTACTGCAGATTGTTACAGCGAAACAGTAGTACAGCCCATAGTACATCATAGTATATGTAGTACAGTCAGTAGTACAGCCCATAGTACATCATAGTATATGTAGTACAGTCAGTAGTACAGCCCATAGTACATCATAGTATATGTAGTACAGTCAGTAGTACAGCCCATAGTACATCATAGTATATGTAGTACAGTCAGTAGTACAGCCCATAGTACATCATAGTATATGTAGTACAGTCAGTAGTACAGCCCATAGTACATCATAGTATATGTAGTACAGTCAGTAGTACAGCCCATAGTACATCATAGTATATGTAGTACAGTCAGTAGTACAGCGCATAGTACATGTAGTTGTTGCCCTCTGCAGGACGAACTGGGAACTGCAGTCTGAAAACACCTGACTCAGATTTGTCTGTTCACTAAAGGGCAAATACGTATAATTTTCAAATTTGAACCTTAAACACTGATGAAAATGTCTCGTCAACAAACTGCAGGAGGGAAACAGCCTGAAGGTACAGATTATTGATCAGATGAACAGATTATTGATCGGATGAGCAGATTATTGATCAGATGAGCAGATTATTGATCAGAAGAACAGATTATTGATCGGATGAGCAGATTATTGATCAGATGAGCAGATTATTGATCAGATGAACAGATTATTGATCGGATGAGCAGATTATTGATCAGATGAACAGATTATTGATCAGAAGAACAGATTATTGATCGGATGAGCAGATTATTGATCAGATGAGCAGATTATTGATCAGATGAGTAGCTGCAGCTTCTAAAGACACTGGAAAAGGGTTTAGGTGACCACTGACCCAGGTTTAGACCGGTCCAAAATGTTAAACCAGCTACAGCTGTGACAGAGCAGCTATATATACTATACATCAGGTATAAAACATGTTTAACCACTGAGCTGAAGCTGATGAAGCTAAGTCCATTCTCTGTCCTCCATGAGGACCCAGTGCTCAGTGGTCTGTTCTGTTTGTTGACAGAATATGCTAGGCTAACGCTAATAACGGCTCTAATTCAGAATAATCAGACTTCAAAGTGCGTTTCCCTTATTTTTATTTTGTTTTCACAAAATGCACAACAAGCACAGCACAAGTCCAACATCACGTAGTAAGATTTGTGTTTAATGATAAATATGAGAAAATACACCAAGACACACATATGAGACTCAGGTACCACGTGGACAGAGGAGGGGTGAGCTTGACCTGCTTTGATCCAGGATTTTAGCCCCACCTGGACTGTGTGGGTAGATTTCATTGGGAACATGATCCCATTTTGAGACTGGCATGCTGTGGGTGTGACTGCAACTCTCTCTTGTGTTTTAGTATTTGTTCACATTTTGACAAGTAGAATTCACGTGTTCACTTTACGACTGAGACGGAGCGTGATGGTCAACTCGAATTTAACTCTTGAATGTCCAGGCCTGATCCTGTAATTAAGAAGTAAAGGTTTTGTCCCCGTCCTCGCCCTGTGGTGTTACTCCTGCCTCAATCATCGCTTTGTAATAACAGTAACATCTGGTAACAGATCAAACTGAACCTTAGCTCTATCCAGTGTTCTCATCTAGCCAGTGTAGGGAAACCTGAGGAGTGCGGCCTGTCTGGGGCCCAATCGCATGTTGGTCAGGTCCACGCCGCCGTCTGCAGGGAGGGCGCTGCTGTTGGTACTGAGGACCACGGCAGCCTGCTGGGGCAGCACCGCGTCATTCAGCCGCAACACCACCGCCTCATCCGCCCAGTTGAAGGCGGCCAGGTAACGCTCGCTCTGATCCCAAACTCGCAGGTATGCCAGGGAGGAGGAGGAGTTAGAGAGGAGGACAAAGTCTCCAAACAGCAGGGAGCGCTCTTTACCTCGCAGCTCGCTCACACCGCGGAAAAACCTACGACAGGACAGACGCTCGGCCGTCTCCTCCTGGACACAGAGAAGGAGATCAGTAATGCTACTAACGCCCGTAGTACTGCAGCTGAAGTTACTTTTCCTATCAATACTAAGTTTTCTACTACTGCTACTTCAACTATTCTCTCTGTGTTGACTTTTATAGCTCATGCAGTGTCGGACTGTCTTGTTGCTGATAATATAAACTTTATTAAACCCCAAGGGGAAGTTCAGGATGTTGATGTTTGTGTTGTTTACCTGCAGCGTCCCATTCAGTTCCTCATCAGAGTCCCAGAGCATCTTGGGAAACGTGGTGCCCTTTAACAGAGACAATAAAGTGTCAACATAAAGAGAGACCAGGACCTTCACATTGGTTGGACATTTATGGAGAAGCTCCTGATGGAGCCAAACTGGAAGGAACATATGGGAACCCAGCAGCTTTGGAGGAGACTGAGCACAAATGATGTTGTTGTTCTTCACGTGTCAGTTCAGTCTGTGCATGGGGGCAGTTTAGAAGCTCGGGGTTCACACCTGGTCCATGTAGGAGCTCAGGGTGTTCACACCTGGTCCATGTAGGAGCTCAGGGTGTTCACACCTGGTCCATGTCCCTGACACACATGATGGGAAGGAACAGACACAAACAGCAGATCTGAGCTGGGATGTGGACCCAGTGTTCTCACCTCGTCCATCAGTCCGATCTCGTCTCCGTAGTTGAACACCGGCGTCCCGGGCAGCGTCAGCAGCAGCAGCTGGTGCAGCTTCACCATAGTCGGGCCCACTAGCGACGCCAGGTGACCCTCAGCACGTCCCCCCAAGCTCCAGGCCAGGTTAGTCTGGCTGTGGGATGAATACAGGAGCTGGATGGCCCGAGCACGCTCTGTGGCGTCCATGTCTCCGGCACGCAGGACCCTGGATATCAGTAGATCGACTCCAGTGGAGGAGAGGAGGAAAGACACATCTTCAGCGGAGGAACGCTCTGTGACTCCGATCAGGACTCTGGAAAACACATCCACACTGGATCTATGCAACAACTGTCAGCCCATTTGTGATGTGTACTGTTTGTAGCTTTTCTGTTTTGTTATGAGTAAACATGTCTCAGTCACAGCTGGACAGTGTGAGTGACCTCCTGTCGGGAAGCTGGTCCGTCCGGTTCTGGACGATAGCTCGGATATCAGACCACAGAGATGGCACTATGCTGGCTACACGCTCCACCCCCGCCAGCTGGACGCCGTCCACACCTTCATTCAGCCAGAACACCAGAGCAGACTGGGGACAGAGACAGACATAGACTGCTGTGTCAAACAAGTATTACTGTCCTTTATTATTGTCAGTGAGCTCAGTTTACAGCTCTGCAACATTTTAGGACCGCAGTCCCCATAATGCTTTGCGAAAAAAGTATAATGATGCCATGGATTCAGTAAGTTTAATAACATGAGCCGTGTTTTTCTTTTAGCTTGTATTTGTTGCCATATAGTCAAGCAGCAGAACCGACTGTGACCAGCTGCTGTTTGCAGTGAACCCATGGGTGCACAGACAACTGTCCCTGGATCACTGTGACACTGAAGGAAACTTAAAAACAGCAGGATTCTGAATGAAGTTCTGCAGCCTCTGTTTCCTAACTGGATTTATGGAGGTTTTTTGTGGAGGGACACCAGAGATAATGGGACCCTCAGGAAGTGAAGGTCATGTGTTTCGTGTCTGTGTGTTCATGAGTTTGGACTGTGAGTTCTGATGCAAAGTGCGGTACTGGGTCTGACCAGTGGCGTGAAGCTTCCTTTAGGAGCTGGGTGCTGCTGGCCTCACCTTCAGTCTCTCAGCCACATTCGTCACACTGGTGTTGGAGAACCAGGGTCCAGATGATCCCTCGTAGTTTGGAGTCAGATCCAGAACCACAGAAATACCTGCACAGGTCAAAGGTACATAAGTATTACTGTCCTTAGCCACTGTAAATTATATGTTGAACAATGAAACGTCATTTTCCTGACATTACTGTACCGCAGTACTTGTACATTTAGACCACTTTAAGGCCCGGTATAACCGACCGCCTGAGATCTGACTCGATGGATATGTTTCCTCACCCTTTTTGTGTGCGGCCTGGATGAAACCTTTAAACTGCTCCAGGTTTCCCGCCTCGGGGGAAATCTCCTCGAACCTGAGGTTCATGGAGTCGTCGGGTGGAGCGACGTGGATCGGCCCCACCACCAAACCTTTAACCTTCAGCTGAGACAAGCTGCTGATCTTCTGTTCCAGACCTGCAGGACAAAGGGGAAATAAACTCTGTGCGGTCGCAATCACCAGCTGTTTGTTAAAGGACAAGTTCAACGTTTTGTTAATGAAACTGAGATACAAAGATAATGTTGATCCTTTCTTGACATCACTTCTGTCCTCACCCTTCAGGTTGTGGGTGTCGGTGAAGACCTGGATGTTTCCGATCTGGTACAGCGGGCCTTCGTTCCACCAGTTGGTGGGGGGCAGATCTCTGCAGCGAGGAGCCTGCAGGATGATGAGAACGGCTCCGACCAACATGCCCAACCAGCCGAGCCAGAACACCACCAGCAGCGCCCAGCGGGTCCTGACCCAGCTGAGGAGGAGCAGACAAGACGTCACAACAACGTGAATCTGAACACACAGAAAACCACTTTTTGGTCCAATTAGCTAAACCAGGTTCTGGATTCACAGTACGCTGAGTACACCACATTCACTGTCGCTGTCAGTCTCTGATGGAGTATTTGTACACTGTGGTATTCCTGGTTTTACTGCAGTATATGACCTGAGTACTTCTGCCAGTGCTGCACAAATCATCTTTCTATGTAGGCCATAAGCTGCTACCTCCTACATGCACACACACGGATGGATCACTGACTAACACAGGGGCCCCAAGGGGTCAGGGGCCCCTCTGTATGAAATAACTGGAAATACATGCATGTGTTAGAAAGTCAGTCAAAGGACTAGACTGAGAGGCAGAGACCAAAAAGAGAAACAAGGGGAAAGATGCAAAATGAGCAAGAGAATGCAAACACGACAGGTATTATCGATACAGCTGCAGTGTGTCTGCGTGCTCCCCCCTCACCCCGGGGTGCCGGCCACCCTCTGCAGCTCCTCCTTGCTCAGCCCGGTGAATTTCACCTCCTCCGCCTCCTCGGGGATCTTCAGCTTCACGGAGCCGTTTTTCTCCGCCGCCTCTGCGCAGACTGAGGGCGCGTCCGGTCCGGTCATCGGCTGCTTCTCCTGCTCCTCCTGGTCCAGATCCGCCTCGCTCACATCGGCCTCTGTCGCATCAGCATCCGCAGCGACCTGAGGCGGATCGGCCGCATCCTTCGGCTCCTCCGCATCCCTCGGCTCCTCCGCATCTTTGCCCTGAGCATCCTGGAGCTCCACGCTGGTTTCTTCCGTGGTCATACCGGCCCGTTAGTTTATTTTAGAAAATAAATTCAAATGAAGCGACGTTTGGGTGAGTCTGAGCGTTGCTGTCTGTCTGTCTGTCTGTCAGCTGACGGCAGCCCTGGACCTAATGCTGCGTTCAAAGACGTCACGAATCTGGGAAATGTCTGAAAATCCCTGTCTGATATGTTCATCTTATAAATAGGCTACTGTCATTATACTGTAATGATAAAATGGCATCAATAATCAATAATACACAATCACCAGTTCATTAAAGCATCAACCACAACAAAATAAAAATCTAGTTTGCAGACTTTTCTTCTTTTACTCGAACAGGAGAAAAAGTGAAACCACAATGAATAAATGGCCGTTTTCATAGCAGCTGTGTTTATAGTTGAAGCTGTCTGTGTTTAACTTTATAGAAAGCAGAATAAAATGTCACTAGACAATAACATTATAAATAAATTGGAGTAAGCATATTAACTGATTATCTTTAATTACATTTTATTCAAATTACAAAATGTTTTCATGTTCTTCTTCCTAATAAAAATATGATCAATGTATATGATTTGTCATGCCTCGTTATTACTGTGAACAAAGGAGCTGTAATTCATACTTTACACACCTTAGTTAAGTCATTTAAAGGCAAATCATGACAAATACGTATTTCTATGTTGAACGTGCTATTCAAACATACTAGGTACATGGTTTATTAGTATTAGTATTATTTATAGTAGTATTAGTATTAGTATTATGTTATAATTTTATTATTGTCGAGTGTCAATGTCTAGACTTATTTAAATATACATTACACACTTCCGAGTGCACTTGAAAGCAGCGTTAAGCCGGATGGATCCAGTTTTTATTTACTGACGGAGAATCAGTAGAAAAATTAAAATGAACACAAGAATAAAACGGATTCAGTGATGAGCAGAGTGAGCTGATGGGTCCTAATCACGTATTTTGGACTTGTTTGTGTGTTTGCAGTGCAGATTAAACCCAGTGTGTATTCAATGAACACAGGGGGGTCTGGCTGAGTCAGCAGACCCGCAGACTGCTGACCAACACCATTTTCAGCACCAAACACTGGCATCAGCTTCCTGACAAGAAACAGCTGCAAATCCCGTAACAGGCAACAACCCTGCAGCACTGACAGAAAGTCCTCAGTCCTCATGAAGGAAGGCAGCAAAACCACAGACAACAAATCCTGTGAAAGTCCTGCATTCAAAATTTTGATTAAAAACAATTTCAGCAAAATGTACTTAAAGTACCAAGATAACTTTTGCAAACAGAATAAACTTTTAAAGGGGGACAGATCAAATCAGTGATTGTCAGGTCCAGAATACAGCAGACTGTTTGGGAAACAAGAAAACATGTTCCATTCACATTTAAACCCTTGCTTATAGGCCACAACACATTATTCACTGGTCAATTTAGATTAAAATTCCACAAAAAAAACAAAAAAAAAAACAACTATAACTAAAGAAAAATAACATTCAAACTGTATAACAATCCTCTAATCTTCAAATGATACGTAATTAAAAAACACCTACAGAATATAAGGGATACTGTAACATACCAATTCCTCTAAACAGATATTAAAATGAAAAAATAATTATATTATTATATCATTATAGCCTTAAAGCAGACTTAGGCCTGTATAATATTGTAATTGCTAGTTAGCTAATGTCATGTCACGCTGGGCTAATCATACTCGGACCATTATACTTCGACACTACCATAAAATGATGAAGCGTTAGATTAAGAGTTAAATTCCGATGTCTATGGTATTAAAAAGTTATTAAAATCAATCAATTATTTTATGAAATTATGTGTTTAGCTAAATGCTATTAGAGCTAGCGCCTACCGGATGTTTGTCGTCATAGCAACAGAAGAGGAGCTCTCTGATTGGACGCCAGCGGCTTCCGCCCTCCCACTCAGAACCTCAGCAGGTTTTTAATGGAGAAATTCACAGGTAAGCACAGAATTGTTACCTATGTAACTTTAGCTTCTTTCTACCAAACATATTTTTTTACAAGCCGAAATAAACTCTGTGGGTTACTTACTCTAGTTTGAACTGACAGGCCTTGGATACGCCCAGTTTTAGCTTTTTTGTGTAAAACTACTTTTCTATGATGTTTTAATGGAGTAATGGGTAACATCAGGCGGTGTGTAGCTCCTTAAATAAATTCATTACAGCTAATCAAAGGTTTTCTTACCGTACACCGTTTTTATCGGTTTATCGGATGTCTCCGTGGACACACCGTTAGCCGCTGGCTAAGCTAAAGTTAGCGCTGATTTATGGCTGATTTCACAAACTTGTTGTTGTTGTTATGAGCAGAAGGTTCATGAACAACATCAGAGATATTCTTTGAAAAACGGTGTGTTCTGATTCTGGTTCTGATTCATGTCTCACCTGGGCCCCCACCCGGACCACATCAGGAACCAGGAGCACCAAGATGGCGCCGATACAGATTTAACGTTAGTTTGAAAAAAAACGGTGAAAAATTAGATTTTACTGATTATTGAACTTTTTAACTCAGACGAAATAATCAATAGAATAATAATCAATAGAAACGACACAGACCGCAGCTTAAACTGGTGTAGTATCTGATGAAGGACCTGCTGTAACGTAGTTATGTGCAGTAGTAAAAAGTACTCACAGTGCTGGAAGAAGTACTCAGACCCTTATACTGCAGTAACAGTACTAATACTACAGAGTAAAAGTCTTGCGTTGCAAGTGTTACTGCAGTAAAAGTCCAAAAACCATCATCCAAATGTACTTGAAGTATCCAAACTAAAAGTACTCATTGTGCAGAATGGCCCATTTCACATGAATGGATCTGATATTATTGATTCTAATTATTGATGATTATTGTGTTGATCACTTTAATGTTGGAGCTGATGTTAACTACCTTATATACTTCTAATTTGAAGTACTTTATGTACCTCTGGGTAGCTGACGTTAACTACCTTATATACTTCTAATTTGAAGTACTTTATGTACCTCTGGGTAGCTGACGTTAACTACCTTATATACTTCTAATTTGAAGTACTTTATATACCTCTGGGTTGCTGACGTTAACTACCTTATATACTTCTAATTTGAAGTACTTTATATACTGCTGGGTAGCTGACGTTAACTACCTTATATACTTCTAATTTGAAGTACTTTATATACCTCTGGGTAGCTGACGTTAACTACCTTATATACTTCTAATTTGAAGTACTTTATATACCTCTGGGTAGCTGACATTAACTACCTTATATACTTCTAATTTGAAGTACTTTATATACCTCTGGGTTGCTGACGTTAACTACCTTATATACTTCTAATTTGAAGTACTTTATATACCTCTGGGTAGCTGACGTTAACTACCTTATATACTTCTAATTTGAAGTACTTTATATACTGCTGGGTAGCTGACGTTAACTACCTTATATACTTCTAATTTGAAGTACTTTATATACCTCTGGGTAGCTGACGTTAACTACCTTATATACTTCTAATTTGAAGTACTTTATATACCTCTGGGTAGCTGACGTTAACTACCTTATATACTTCTAATTTGAAGTACTTTATATACCTCTGGGTTGCTGACGTTAACTACCTTATATACTTCTAATTTGAAGTACTTTATATACTGCTGGGTAGCTGACGTTAACTACCTTATATACTTCTAATTTGAAGTACTTTATATACCTCTGGGTAGCTGACGTTAACTACCTTATATACTTCTAATTTGAAGTACTTTATATACCGCTGTGTATCTTGGGAATTTCCCACCAGGGATCAATAAAGTTTGATGATTACATTGGATTCTGTTGGATTCATGTTCTGCAGAAGGTACAGTCTGTTGGCTTCTTACCTGTTTTCATCTGTTTTGTAGAAATGGATAATAGACCAGAGTTTGGTTCTGTACCTGGATCCTCTGAGCCGAGGCCCCAGACCAGAGCAGAAACTGACTGTTCTTCCTCGTCATCATCCTCCCGGGCGACTGTCCCATCAGGTGTGTATCCAGTCCTTGTCTCAGAGTATCCACAGGTAGTGAGAAGTCAGAAAAGACCTCAGAAAGTATTTAACAGTCTTACAATACTTTCTTTAGCCTTATGTGAGCAGTAACTTTTATTCTGAAATATTCCTGCACATTATTTCAGCAGTAACTCAACAATGAAATTGTTGTGACAGTGGACTGAGTCTTTTTATTTTGTATTTATTGTTAATTTCAGTCATGGCATACTGGTCGTACCATGTTACTTCCTGTATAACACAGCTCTGATAATATAAAAAATTACTCAGGTATCGTCTGATACTGTTAACACTGTTTTATGCTCAAACAGAAGACGGTCCACATGTTCTGATCTTCAGAAAGTACATTGAACTCACCTGACAGGCTCTTAGTGCTTGAAACGTGCTCGTAGAACGACAACAAGAGAACTTTCACTGCCTTGTCTGTGTTGTTTCCAGGACCGGCTCCTCCTGCTCCTCCTGAGACTGAGGTGTGTATTTCTGTCCTGAACATTACAGGGTGGTGTCGCAGTGTTGCTGAAGCTGCTGTTTGAAACGTTTCTGTGTGTTGTTGTCTTTTGGTGTTGTTGTAGCTCCTCCTGCCTGAAGCGTGGAAGCGCAGCCTTCCTCCAGAGCAGCACGAGTGGGTCAGCAGGGCCCTGTTTGTGAGGAGCCGGACAGGGAGGCCGGTCCTGTCTCAGGAGCTCCAGCTGTGGTACCACCCGCCCGGTCCACAGCAGGTGTACAAGCAGCCTCCCTCCACCCCTGCCGCCTTCTTCCAGCGACCCTTCTTCCTCTGGGCCCCGTACAGGATGTGGCATTACCGCCTGAAGTGTCCAGACTGTGGTCAGAAACTGTGGAGCTGCGGGGTCTACAAGACTGTCCGCAAAGTGCTGGACACAGACGGCTGGTACTACATGGCCACAGAGTACCTGGAGTGCAGGTACAAGTGAATGAGTTGTTGTTTGAGGGTTTACTGCATAAAGAAACGTTTCTTCAGAGATCAGTTGTCAGTGTTGGGCCATGTGATCCAAAAGACAGAGGGATTCAGGTCGAACTATTGTTAAGAGTCATAAATGAACACAGTTTCAAAGGGGACTTCCACAGGGAAGATGTTCCTCTGACATACCAGGCTCATGTCACTGAAACTGAAGGGACCAGTGCGGACACAGTCTCTAAAGTGCATTTTCTCTACAGGAGATGTAGGAAGAAAGTCGCTGGCTGGTCAGACTGTGTGAGGAAACAGCTGGAGCTCCACCACCAGCAGCTGTTCCCTGCAGTGATGGCGTACAAGTAAATATAATCATGAAATGTAAATGTACTGATGAACTACAGCAGCTTCTCTGCAGCCCAGTGATGGGCACTCACTGTCAGATCAGTCATGTGATGCACCTGGACCTGTTTGTGCTCCAGGCTGTCGTGTGATAAGAAGCTGCTGGTGCTGATGGAGGGAGGCAGCAGCGCCCACCACCTTCGCGCCTTCCTTCTTCAACAGCACACGGCAGAGTGGATTCGGCGAGGGACCCACTTCCTGTTCACCTGTCGGAAGTTTGAAGCACAGTCACCTCCTCCTCCCGCTCTGCCCAAGATGGAGGCTGTACCCAGCAGCACCTGGCTCCTGGCCACCTACGCCAAGGACTCCTCCAGCAGGATCAGCGAACTGAAGGCCAGAGTGACTTCGACCTTTGGGTCCATCCTGAAGATGACCTCCACCAGGACGGTGAGGTTTGACAGCACATTACACAGGTGTCGAAAACAGCTCAGCGTAGATGTGAGTGTTGTTTCAGCTACAGGTGAGACATGAAATATATCCCACAAAGTGCAGAGAGTGGAACAGATCTTAGATTCTCTTATCAGACTATAAAACCCTCCAGAGATAAAACTCAGGGACACACAGGGACGAGACAGCAGCTCTGGCAGAGGCCTCCTGCTGTGAGGTGGTAGTGGAAACATATCAGTGCAGGTGTATCTACAGGAAGTTTAAACACACCTGTCCCCTGCAGGTCGTCAAGAAGCTGGGCGGAGCAAACGCCGGTCATGCTCAGTTCATGACCAGCGTGGGGAACGAGCTGGGTCAGGTCCTGATGTCGGTCCTAACAAAGACGGACAGCTCTGAGCTGCAGGACATGTCCCGCGGTCTGCAGGAGCGGTACCAGCGGGCCGGGCAGAACCCTCCACAAGTGCTCTATGTGGACAGGGGCTGCTGCAGGGGGGACAGGGGACTCTCTGCAGTAGCCCTGTTCCCCACATGGCCACAGATGTCCATCAGACTCGACGTCTTGTGTTTCCTCATCAGACTGGTGAGAGGAGTCACGTTGAACAGACATCTTCTTTACCCAGAATTCATGCAGCGTCTCTCAGACTGCATCTTTGAGTGGGACCAAGAGGACCTGTCCCGCTTGAGGACGACCGGGCTGTTGGACCAGTCCAGGAATAGAAGCTCCATAAAGGAGATGTCTCGACACTGCCGCCGCCACACGCGTGGGGCACAGGAGACGGAGCGTCTCATTGATGAGTTATTGGAGACAATGATGGACGCCACCGACTCCAGGGGCGTCCCCCTGCTGGACCGGGACCGCATGAAGGAGGTGTGGAGCTCAGAGAGGAAACATATCGCCTGTATCCAGGTAACTAGAATCCACTTCCCTTCTCCCAGTTTGACCTGAGACTTTAGTCCCAAACTCTGATCCTGCAAAGCAACAATTAACTTCCTCATGTCACCACATCAGGATCCTCCTGGAGTCCAGCTCTACACCAGGACCGGCCAGGTGACCAGAGGTGGGGTCTCGCTTCCTGTCTACCGCTGTGCCCGAGGGTTAGCATCTCTGCTGTCATTCTACACGTACCTGAGCAGGTTTATCCCAGGTGAGTCACAAACAGCAGGTCCTCTGACTTCTTTTTCTTCCGTTCCCATTCTGACATTCCTCTGTCCTGTGACAGGCACCAACATCAGCAGCTGCTACTTCCAGATGTACCTGCTGGAGGGCCTGACCAGGTGGAACGAAGCACGGGCTCAGGCAGGTGGGAACGGGACAAAGTGCTGCAGCAGCCAGCAGCAGCTCCACACGTTCAACCAACTGACCCAGCACTTCTACGGGCTCACCCTGGCTGAGGGCGTCACTGAGCTCCAGGAGTACACAGGTAAGAAAACAGCCAGAAGACCACGTGTCGGAAAACATGGGCCCCCCAAGGCCTGGACTAAAAACACACACAGTCTCATATTGAAGTGAACTGTTACTGTTAGTGGTGAATACACAACTTGACAGACTCAAAAACTGTCTAAGGGTCAAAGTGTGAATCAGCTGCAGGGTCGTCTCCTCCTTCTGCTGCTCCACCTCTAAATAAAAACATTTGCCTCAGGTGAAGTTTTCTGTAGGTGCTGGATTAGTATCTGTGTTTGCAGGCAGGTCGTGATCCTGAGTGTTGCTGCAGCAGCAGTGAATGTGGTGGACTCAGCATGATGTGTGTGAGTCCTGAACCTGGTTTAGCTGATTGGTCTGCTGCTCTGACAACAGATGGTTCTTCCTGTCCAGGTGAGCTGATCGGGGTCAGTTACCTGAACGCCCAGACCGGACTCACACTGCAGGATTTCCTAGACCAGCCTGACATCACCATGGCAACTGAGGGGGAGGATGATGTTGAAGAGGAGTTTGGTGACTTCTTGAGTCCTCAGCCTCCACCAGAGGCTCCGCCCCCCTTCCAGTGGACTCCTCCCTCACTGACCTCTGGATCACAGGTCAGTGTTGGCTCTAACCCCACCTCCACCTCAAAAACAACTACCTCCACCTCAGCAGCAGCTGCCTCCACCTTAAAAACAACTACCTCCACCTCAGCAACAGCTGCCTCCACCTCAAAAACAACTACCTCCACCTCAGCAGCAGCTGCCTCCACCTTAAAAACAACTACCTCCACCTCAGCAGCAGCTGCCTCCACCTTAAAAACAACTACCTCCACCTCAGCAACAGCTACCTCCACCTCAAAAACAACTACCTCCACCTCAGCAGCAGCTGCCTCCACCTTAAAAACAACTACCTCCACCTCAGCAACAGCAGCTACCTCCACCTCAAAAACAACTACCTCCACCTCAGCAGCAGCTACCTCCACCTCAAAAACAACTACCTCCACCTCAAAAACAACTACCTCCACCTCAGCAACAGCTACCTCCACCTCAAAAACAACTACCTCCACCTCAAAAACAACTACCTCCACCTCAGCAGCAGCTCCCTCCACCTCAAAAACAACTACCTCCACCTCAGCAACAGCTGCCTCCACCTCAAAAACAACTACCTCCACCTCAGCAGCAGCTACCTCCACCTCAAAAACAACTACCTCCACCTCAGCAGCAGCTACCTCCACCTCAAAAACAACTACCTCCACCTCAGCAGAAGCAACCTCCACCCCTCCGGCAGCTACCTCCACCTCCAAAACAACTACCTCCACCTCAACAGCAGCTACCTCCACCCCTCATCGTGTGTCTCGCACCACTGCCTGGAGGAGGCGGCTGAAGGAGGAGCAGCAGCGGGAGGCCCAGGAGATGGGGGTTCCTGTCAAAAGGCGGAGGAAGGACACTGAGCACTACCTGTGTCGATGCTGCAGTCGACCAAAGACCAAAGAATTCGGGCACAGCCGCTACGGTCGAGAGCACTACTGCTCCGAGGCCGAGGGTCGGTCTGTGGAGGACTGGCTGCAGGAGAGGAGGAGCCAGGGGGGAGCCAGGGGCCCCGCGGTGAGTCTACACTCACACCTGTCCCTGTGCTTTGTCTCTCAGTCTTCATGTTGTTGTCATGTTGTTGCTGTGACTCTGACTTCGCTTCGTGTGTTTCAGTCTGTGCAGAGAAGCAGCAGCTTGACCTGAAAGGGCAGAAGGAAACGCAGCAACAATCTTTTTACTGTTCCAGTGTAAAATAACAGTTTGTGAAGCTGCTTGTTGACTTTAGTATTATTATTATTATTATTATTGTTGTTGTTGTTGCTTCAACTTTTCGAACTGTGGAAACAATATTTCTGTCGTTTGTGTTAATGAAACATTTTGAAACCTTCTTTCAGCCTGTGAATGTAAATGTTGTTTATTCTCAGCAGTTGAGGACAGATATAAATATTTTCACACACACTGAACCTTGTTTGTCAAACCAGTTGTTGTACAGATGTTTGGTAGAATCTGACACTTTACAGTTGCACAGGTCTGTGTGGTGTATAACAACAGACAGTCTGATATAGTTGGACACAATCTGATCCCCTGAATGACTCTACAATAAAACTTCCCAATAAATTTATTGTGTTTTTCTTTCAGACAGAAATATTTCATAACTGTGTCCTTTGCCAACAGCAGTAACAGAAAACAATAATAATTAAACTGTGAAACTACAGACGGGATTAAATATTTCATTAAGTGGTGACTTTATTTTCCTTAGTTCAGTGGAACTGCTCCACTATGTTCAACCTAAAGCTGCATCTGAACTGAAACTGCTGCAACTTCCTGTTGCAAACTGTCACTCACTATTTCAGGCTCCGCCCCTCAACTGTCTCACCTGAGACAAAGCAGGAAGCAGTCAGCTGTCGGTCTCTACAGAGACAGACTGAAAAGCAGACGATCAGACTGAGCTTCAAACCAAACTATCAGCTTCCTCTGAGTGAGTCCAGCTACAGGAGAGAAAAGTGGAAAGTCCAACTCTGCTGCTTCAACCTGCTGACGCTCCACACACTGAATGTGAGTTGGACAGAAACACCACTCAAAGTGAAAGGAGGTTTCAGTGGCCTGGTAGAGGGGGGAGGGGAACCAGGACTGACTGGACTTGGTGTCTGCTGTGTCTTCAGCTTCTCTCTGAGACTAAATGGCTTCCAGATCAGAGGAGGATCTCTGCTGTCCGGTCTGTCAGGAGGTCTTTAGAGACCCTGTTCTTCTGTCCTGTAGCCACAGCTTCTGTAAAGACTGTCTGAAGAGCTGGTGGAGAGAGAAACCAAACCACGAGTGTCCACTTTGTAAGAGAAGATCTTCAAGGGAAGAACCACCTTGTAACCTGGTGTTAAAGAATCTGTGTGAGTCCTTCTTACAGCAGAGAGACCAGAGAGCTCCAGAGGGTCTCTGCAGTCTGCACTCTGAGAGACTCAAACTCTTCTGTCTGGACCATCAGCAGCCAGTGTGTCTGGTCTGCAGAGATTCAGAAAAACACAGCGAGCACAGATTCAGACCCATCGATGAAGCTGCACCACAACACAAGAAGGAACTCCAGGAAAGTCTGGAGCCCTTAAAGAAGAAGTTACAGGTTTTTGAAGAAGTTCAAGTGAAGTTTGGTCAAACAGCAGAACACATGAAGGCCCAGGCCCGACACACAGAGAGGCAGATTAAGGAGCAGTTTAAGAAGCTTCACCAGTTTCTAGAAGAGGAAGAGGAGGCCAGGATGGCTGCACTGAGGGAGGAAGAGGAGCAGAAGAGTCAGATGATGAAGGAGAAGATGGAGGCTCTGAGCAGACAGATAGCAGCTCTGTCACACACAGTCAGAGCCACAGAGGAGGAGCTGAGAGCTGAAGACGTCTCATTCCTGCACAACTACAAGGCTGCAGTGGAAAGAGTCCAGCAGCGCCACCTGCTGGAGGATCCACAGCTGCCCTCAGGAGCTCTGATAGACCAGGCCAAACACCTGGGCAACCTGACCTTCAACATCTGGAACAACATGAAGCACATGGTCTCCTACACTCCTGTGGTCCTGGACCCAAACACTGCTGGTCTAAACCTCATCCTGTCTGAGGATCTGACCAGTGTGACACGAGGACAGGAACAGCAGCTTCCTGACAATCCAGAGAGGTTTGATAAATATTACTGCTCAGTCCTGGGCTCTGAGGGCTTTAACTCAGGGACTCACAGCTGGGATGTCGAGGTTGGAGACAGTGAATACTGGACACTGGGTGTGTTAGAGTCTGAGCAGAGGAAGGGAGCCATACAGTCTGGATTCTGGGGAATATGGTTCAGAGGAAGTAAATTCTTTGCATATTCACCATCAGGTCCATTCACTGTTCTCCCAGTGCAGAAGAAGGTCCAGAGGATCAGAGTGAATCTGGACTGGAACAGAGGAAAACTGTCCTTCTCTGATCCTGATACTGACACACACATACACACCTTCACACACACTTTCACTGACAGGATGTTTCCATACATTGAGAATGGGACCAAACCCCCAGCGAAGATATTACCAGTGAAGGTCAGTGTGACAGTGGAGCAGAGCCGTTATAGAGAAACAGGATGATTTGATTTCTAATATTGTTTGTTTCTCAAAGGGAAAAGTGGCAGAACTGAACCAGTGAACCTGCCCCGGTCCTCCTGCTGTCTCATTGTTCCAAAGCTCTTTAGTTTGGTTTTAGTTCTCGCTCTCACTGACTTTTTGCTCGTTGTTCCTGTCGGTTCATTTCCCCTTTGAGCGACACCGTTCCTGCTTTAGTTGTGAGGTAACGTCCTAAACCAGTCCAGGGTTGTGGGGTCACTGCAGTGTTTTTCCTGTGGAGCAGTCAGAGGTCCAGGGTGTTGTCGGGAACCGGCGTAGACCCATAGAGAACAGAACAGACGGCCGATGTTTGACGTCTGAACAGCTGAAGCCCAGTGTAGAAGAGATGCAGCAGGTTTAACAGGAGTCACAGGACAAACGGTGGAGGAGGAAGGACTTCTTCTTTGCTGCTTTCACAGGAAGTCGGAGCGTTAACCTGCTGCCAGCGACTCTTTAAACCTGATGATGTTCCTGTTTATTAGCTAATGCAGTTTGATGGACTGTTTCTCATTTATATTGTTTAAATCATGTATTTCTGTGTATATACAGTGTAGTATATATATTTTTTTTCTGTAAATGTTTATTCTGTTTGTTCAAAATGAACAAAAGTGCAGCACAAATATCATTAATTTGATTTTTAAACTTAAAAAATAGAAAAACACATGTAGGCCTGTAAGAACATTTTAATGTGACTTCAGACCCAGTCTGAAGCCGGGGGGGGGGGGGTTGCTGGTTTTTAGTTTCCAGTTAAAGAACATAGACTCAGTGTTTCTGGTTTAACACACGTTTGTTTAAGTGTCACAAGACATTTTCAAACCATTTCTCACTTTTCTGTCTTTCCTGCACATCCTGTCAACAGGAAACACTTCAAAATAAAACCTGCTCTGTGACAACCTGTTTCTGAAGCTGCTTCCTGCATGTAACAGCCAATAAACAGCTGCCATGTAATAAACATTAGTGCCATAAAGATGAACGTGTCCCACAGTCTGGACCCACAGGACTGTTATTTACCGCCCACTGTGTCATCAGAACCACTTTAACCAACAGCAGCAGGTATTTCATTGTGCTCAAAGTCCTACTTCCACACTTTGCTTTTTATTTTCATATCAAGCCGACTGGGTCCGACACAGGGGTTCCTAATAAACCGACTGGGTCCGACACAGGGGTTCCTAATAAACCGACTGGATCCGACTGACACAGATCAACTAAGACAAACCACAACTTACCGAAAATATCAAACGCCGGACTTTTCAGCTAAAATGTCTTTAAAACTCTAAAAACACTTCGGTGACAAACGTCGCCGTTAACTTTGGGTTTTAAGGATATAATGTAGCATTCCCAGCTGAACCAATGCACTTTACTCTCTGATAACTGATGTTTACAAAAGCTTTTATTCCAGGACACCATCGAAATCCACTTTGATTGTAAAACACCGTAAGAGCTGATTGAAGACAGAACAAAACATACACTAATTAGACATTTGCCAACTAAAAATACAAAACATGCATAAATCGTATTATCTATAATATGTATGCATATGTAATTCAATTATGTTAACAACCGACTGTTAACTACCTGCTTAGCGTTAGCCCATAACTTCAATTAACCATAAACGTAAATTGTTTCTAAGTCACTAAATAAGAATGTGAAAGCGATACCTTGTGCCCTTTATCAGCCAGGTGCTAGACAAACCTTTCTAACTTAAGTTATCCAAAATTTAACTTTCATATATTCAGTGTAGAGTACTTCCAATTTCGGCGCGACCGTGTTCACCTTCACCGGAATCGACGTTTTACTTCCTGTATCCTGGATTTCAAGATAAAGGCATGTGTGATCTAAAACGTACCCAAAAACCAACAAAAATAAAAGTCCACTTTAAATTTGTCCCACATTGAGTCTCTATCATGCCAACATATTTCAGTAAAGTGTTCTTCAGTAATATTTGGCTCCATTTAATAATAAAGTCCTTTCTTGAGAAATCTTTCGTGGAGTAGTCTTTGAAGCTACACCGCCCTCTACTGGAGGATGCGAAGATGCCAAGCCAATTCAATGAATGTGGGATTTAATGGTCATTTACATATAACATCCTAAATCTGTACATTACGGTTTCTACACAATATCCGAATTTAGACGTTTTAAAATGACAAGTTGAACATTTACATGTTACCGACTTCTCTCCGACACAAACTCCGACCAGAAAGTTGTAAGATCCACTTCTGAGAACAATCAGAACCAGACAAGTTCGGGTTCTCGGTCTGTGTTGTTGTTTTTCCAGGTACTCCAGCTCTCTATAGCTGCAGTACCTTCCCCGGCCGGGGAGGCGCTGTTTCCCCGTGTCACAGAAATTAGAACAAAATCTAAATTATTTTATTAAAAATGAGGAACGCTTCACGAATTTGCGTGTCATCCTTGCACCTCTCCTTAATTAACTGTCTGGGTTTTGTGTACGTGAAGAAATGCTGACAGATGTAGTGTGTCATTTACTCTCATTACAGGCCTCTTGGATCTACACTTGCGGCCTCCTCGGCCTCCTCCACCTCCTCCAGTCTCAGGCCCCTCAGCTTCTTCCTCTGCTGCGCAGGCGCACCCTCTTCCTGGACCACTGCCTGTGCCCAGATCCACTGCCTATAGGAGGAGGAAAGCTGCCGAAGCAGCTGCTGCAGGGCAGGGTCCACTGCCTGGGAGCAAGACCCGCAGTACCTCTGCAGCAAGTGTGGCCAGCCTAAAAGAGCAGACACCGGCCACACAAGAACTGGAGGGGTTTCGTCTTGTGCAGCTGTTGGTGGCAAGACAGTGGAGGAATGGAGAGCTCAGGTGAAGAGGAAAAACCCTAACGACCACTAGACTATTTATTTATTTACTTTTCACTTTATCCATTTAGTTATGGACAGACACCTCCTGAGGGAAATCTCTGGCTCTTTAACAGCGAAATGTTAGAAATATTCTGGCTGTTACGTAAATATGTTTTATATATGTTAATTATAGATATCTGATACATCTGTTTACATGTATGTTATACTTCATATAGTACAGACATGGTTGTTGTTATTATATGCATGTGCTTATTGTAAATACTTAAGGAAAAAAGTGTTAATCAATAAAAGGGTTTGGTTTCAATCAGCAATTGGAAGTTTTGTTTTTATCATTATAGTTGTTGCTTTTGACATTACAGGATTTGTTAGGAGGAATGTCAGTTGAGTAAACAGGAAACAATGTGGATTGTTCATTGGCAACACACTCACAGGGTTCAAAGGTCAAAAGTGTCAACACACTAAATAAGAAAAGCTACACATACTTACCAACAGCTATTAACATGAAATATCACAATTTGTCAGTTCATGTTGGAATTTATGGTAAAACTACTATTAATATTATTCTGTGGATGATTGAACCACATTGTGTGTCCAGGTGTCCAATTACTCCTGTTTTAGGTGAGGACGGACTGCTGGACAGAAGATGCTCCTTTTGCTGCAGCCGAGAACCGAACCGCTGACCTTCTGATCCACACGAGCAGAGCCCCCTTTCCTTTCCCCCCCGCCTCCCCGCGCAGAGAAGAATGGACGGCTCAATCGTCTCAATTGTCTCAATTGTCTCAATTTCGAGAATCAAACTTTTGGCGACCAATGGGAGAGCCGGATTGGTCTCAATATCTCTGCCGGCGATTCAGCTTCAGTTCGGTGACTGTTCTGAGCTACAGCGGCGCATCGTAAATACAGAGTTTATGAGTTTGTATGAAACTTAATTAAAAGTATTGTGGCATAGAATTTATAAGGTAAGATTTCAGACTGAAACGCTGAGATAACCAGGGTGGTTTGCAGCGTCATGTGTTCAGAGTGTAATGAATGGGCTCATAAGTTCCCTGCAGCCTGTGACGGACTGAAAATAAAAACCTTTGTGTGACAAACAAAAGCAGATCAACCATAATGTGTGTGTGTTTTGATGGTTTGAGCACCAATGGGCGTCACATTCAACTAAGACAAACCGCAACTTAACCGCAAATATTAAACTCCGGACTTTTCAGCTAAAATGTCTTTAAAACTCTAAAAACACTTCGGTGACTCGCTGAAACTGTTTCTAAACGTCGCCGTTAACTTTGGGTTTTAAGGATATAACATCCGAGTTTAGACGTTTTAAAATGACAAGTTGAACATTTACATGTTACCGACTTCTCTCCGACACGAACTCCGACCAGAAAGTTGTAAGATCCACTTCTGAGAACAATCAGAACCAGACAAGTTCGGGTTCTCGGTCTGTGTTGTTGTTTTTCCAGATACACCAGCTCTCTATAGCTGCAGTACCTTCCCCGGCCGGGGAGGCGCTGTTTCCCCGTGTCACAGAAATTAGAACAAAAACCAAATTGTTTTATTAAAAATGAGGAACGCTTCACGAATTTGCGTGTCATCCTTGCGCAGGGGCCATGCTAATCTTCTCTGTATCGTTCCAATTTTAGTATATGTGCTACCGAAGTAACACAACAGCACTATGGGCCTGTCTGGTATTTGTTGGGGTCCTCCCCAGAACAATGTAGGGTTAGGGTTTGGGCTCAGCCTGAGGTTGGGAGGAAATAAAAAGGCTTTAAAATGACTGTCTGAAACACCAGTTCACTGAAATCTGGGTGCTGTGTGTTGAGTTACATTCCCACTGAGACCTGGTCTGACCCGCTCCGACCCAGTCTAGGTCCCATCGGCCCTTTGTGCTTTCGCCAGGGCTGATGGGAAATCTATGCAATGAGCCTTTACGTCACTCAGACAGGATTGGTGAGCTGATGGCGGGAGAACAAAAGTCGCAGC
Organism: Mastacembelus armatus; assembly: GCF_900324485.2. Lineage (NCBI taxonomy): Eukaryota > Metazoa > Chordata > Actinopteri > Synbranchiformes > Mastacembelidae > Mastacembelus > Mastacembelus armatus. Next base: position 396,620 of record NW_022872883.1, on the reverse strand, counting down.
TCCTCCTCCTGCATTCCTCCCTGAGGCCCTGCAACCCCCGCCCCTGGGGGAGGGGAGTGAGCACACACTGCAGCATGTGCTCACTTCCGTTGCACGGGGCCGGCGTCTGCTGCAGCAGGGAGCTCCTGAGGCTGGTTTCTGCTCTGAACCGGTTTCTGCTCTGAACCGGATGCAGCCTGGGAACACAAGGTGTTAACTCCCCGCACGTCTGGACCCTGTGGGCTCGAGGATCTGTCTCCTGATAAAGTCCTCCGGGTTCCACCACGACCGACCGATCAGCTCCGAAGCTGAGACAGGAGAGACCAAACACAAAACATCAGCCTGGAGACATCAGGGGCGACTTTAGACCCTGTTTAGGGCTCCTCTAGCACACCCAGGTGTGACCTCAGCCCCTCTAACAATGATAATACTCATTAGGCCAAATTCAGCTGCTGTGGTTCTCATGGTGGGACAATGAGAGCTGACCGAGCTGGGCCCCTGGCAGGAAACTGATGCACTTTAACATTTTAGTGTAAGTGCAGATAAAATACTAAACATCAATATATACTACTAAAAATACTAAACAGTTTTACAAAGTACTGCAAATATTCTCCTTCATGAACAAATGACAGGAGGCTCAGTTGTGTGTTTACAGCCGACAGACACTGCTGAGCTGCTGTGTTCACATAGTGGACAGTGAATCCAGGCACTGGGCAGTGACTGGGAATCTGTTGTTCCAGTGACGATAAACACTGAATCAAAGAAAAGAGCCAGTTCAGGTGAGGCCCAAGTGACACTACCTGTCTGCACCGGTCTTAGCGACCCAGAGTTCAGTTAGAATAATAACTCGGTATGGACCAACTCATGCTGCTTCTAGATCATAGATTCGCACAGAGAAGGAGACAGAGACCAGGCTTTAGTCACAGACGGACCCCAGGCAGCATAAGGCCCTGATAGATTCCACACTCTCCCTGGGCTGACCCCCTAAAAGCCTGATCCTGGTTTCTGCCTCTGCTGGGACAGTGTTTGTCACTGATGCTTGTCTCAGCTGTGGTTTATTCCAAGAGCTAAGGCCTCAGAGGTTCCTGCAGACAGAACTGAACCCTCTTCCTGCAGCAGGTGCAGTTTCTCCAACCAACCAGCAGGTGTCAGTGTGTGACCGCTGTGTGGCCCGGGGACCGTTTCCGGCCTGCAAACGTCATGACGTTGCTGCCTAAAATGAAATGAGCCAATCCATGGACTAGTTTAGTTTAATTAATAAAATAGCATCATTTCAGTGTTTTCACCGTGACAAGCGGTGATGATCTTTCTGTTACAACCTGGGAGAGTTAAAATAAAAAGCTCAGTGTTCGTCTCCCATGTCTGTCACATTGCACACGTGGTCTACACGTTTCTAGAACCGGGAGCAGAGTGAGACATCGGCTGCTTCAAACTATCTCTGGGGAGAATGCGGTTTGTTGTCGTGGCAACCTCATAACAGCTTTATCACCTGGCAGGTAAGTGTTTGTTTATTGTTGTACCTTCATGACCAACAGCATCAGAGAGTAAACAAAACCAGACAAACGCGGTTCAAAGGTCAGAGCTCTGTTGAAGACCAGAGGCAGAGGAGAAGAAGAAGAAAAGCTCGTTGGTTCTTAATTTAAACTTTATTTCAGGATGAGACAGATCATGTGACTTCCTGGAAATCATCGTTTTTCAAAGACGACGCGACAGCGGTCGGTGACTCTGGAGGTCTGGAATGAGCCAGACCTTAAAACGACCACAGGGATTCTGATCTGATGGTTCACATATGCAGGTGGACCAGATCTGATCTGAGACCAGCTGGTTTGGTCACATCAGGTCTGAGTCTGTGTAGAAACCAGAAGACAGATTTGAGCACTGTAGGGGGACAGGACTTCAGGACTGTGTCTCACCTGGAAGCTGTAAATCAGATGTTTTATTTGCTGTTTCTGCTCTTCCCGCAGGTGACATGGGTTCACCTAGACCCCCTAAGTCCTTGGGTCCAGCCTTCACCCTTGCACAGAGGTCCCAGCGTCTTTACCAGAGGTTTCTGACTGACGCTGCCACCAGCCTCACCTTCTCCTCAGACCTCTACGCTGGCAGGGTTTCCTACAGCCAGGCTGACTTCAGCCACTTATTCAGGCCGCCCGGAGTCCTGACACCAGCCACCAGCAGGAACACGGAGAGGAGACTCCATGGACTAGGTCCAAGGATGAAGGCCCGACAGGTTCTTCCAGAGTTACCAGCTCTACTGGAGTCACCAGCACCTGTGGATCACTCACCCCCCCACAGGACACCACTCCTGCCAGAGTCCTGCAGGAGGACCCGGGTGATGTGGGTCAGGCTGGTCAACAAGACACCTCTTAAGAACCAGATAATCTTAAATGGCTCAGAGAACCGCAGGGACCTGCAGAACTGTTCTTCCCCGGCCCTGGACAACACGACCACAGACCCTAACAACAGTGAGTCCGAGCTGATCTTAGCACCGACTGGACTGTTTGTTAGACAGAAATCCTTAAAAGGTTTTTCTAACATTGATTCAAAACTGAATGAGGGTTTGACCAAAACTGCACTTTTAGTCCGATTAGACCTTGAATCCTTATTGTTCTTGTCTCATTGGTTCTGTGCTGTTACAAGGGACGAAACAAACTCAAAGTTTAAAGTAAAGCAACATGTGGGTTTCAGAGAGAGAGACCACACAGAGCCTGAACAGAGCCCTGACTAACATCAAGGACCAGGACCAGGACTGTGTCCAGGACCTGACCAGACCACCACAGTCAGGTACACTGTAAAAGCTTGTATTCTTTGGTATCTGTAATAGTTGCAAGTTGTCAAGTCTTAAACGTGTATTAACTCACAGTAAAAGAAAGATGGAGCCACAGTGAGTCTGGACCAACCCGAGTCCTAAACTGTGACTCTGTTGTAAACCAGGTGCTCCGTGTTCTCCAGCTTCAGGTGCTGCACAGGTTCTGCTCCTGGATGGAGACGGCAGGAAGGTCATCCAGACCCTTTTAGCACAGCTCTTCCAGCACCAGGAGCGCCGAACCAAGGACCAGGACCGACCCTCTGATGTCTGGGACCAGCTCAGTAGCAGTGAGGACCAACCTGATGTCCAACTTGTCTCCCTCAGCAGCCAAACGGTCAGAGCCTTGTGCTGGGCTGGGTGCAGGATCTGGTCATCAATACTTCTTATCATATAGATACTATATCATATAGATACTTCTTATCTTTTATTACTGTGCAAAAAAGATCAAACTCAGATCAGAGGATGAACTTATTTAGGAAAATGTTGTGGACAGTTCTGGGGACAGTTCTGGGGACATGTAGTTTTCTTGCTGGCTTATAAAAGTGGATGAATGAACCCAGATGTGGTTTCCCTCCTCAGACTCTGGTGCGCTCCCTGTTGGCAGAGCAGCTGAACAGCTCCACAGACAGAACCAGACTGTTGGCCTGCACCACTCTGTCCAGGCTAAGAGGGCCCCTTAATAAGGTCAGGGGCCCCCTGTTGTTGTTGATGGTAAAGGGAAGTGCAGTGACTGTTTTCAGTTAACCTGTGGGACTGGTTTTCCTGACAGGATGTTGTTCACAAGCTGGTCCACCTGATGTGGAGCGACCCCAGTAAACCAGTCCGCCTCGCGGCTGCACAGGCGCTGCTGACGCTGGGGAAGGTGCAGGAGGTCCACAGGCAGTTAAGGTGCTGCACAGTAAGCAGCACTGCAGGGGGTGCTGGGAGATGTAGTTTGCAGGAACAGGTCTCGGAGCCGTGTTTAAGTCCAGGGAATGAATCTGTGGCTGATCTTTGATTTGTGTCTCATTTGTCTGTCGGACATGTGGACAGTTATTTTAGTATCGACTCATCTTCACCTTGTTTGTCCGATGATCCTGATGGTTTGTCTGAAAACAGGGCAGACTGAAATAAAATAACAAAATGAGTCCCAGGCTCAGGTCGTTCCACACAGGCTCAGACTGAGAACTGAGAACACGCTGCCCTGGTGATCTGGGCTGCAGCTGCAAACACACATGTATGCAAACTGTGTTGCTGTTTTCAGGCTGAAGCTGCAGGACAGACGGGCGGAGGCTCTGGAGCTCGTCGGAAGCCTGAAGTTAATGACGGAGACGCTGCTCCGGTCTCTGGTCTGCTGCTTCCAGGATGAAGTGACGTCTGTGAGGAAACAGGCCTGTGTGACGGCTGCAGCCCTGCTGCTGCAGGACGACACGGTGAGACACACCACACGTTTGAGGACAGTTCAGCCACAGCTGCTGGGCTTCATGAATACAGCACAAGATACCGCCCCACTGCGCTGTGGGTAATGTAGGCAGGAAGAGCAATGTGTGGAGGTTGATTTGGTTCTTTTTTCCATCCAAGCAGTTTCTAATAACAATAGGAAGCATTTTATTTGTGCAGCTCATTAAAGTCACACAAAGACGTGGATCTTTGGCTCCTTTAGCAACCGCAGGGCCAGATCTGTACACAGGCTCAGGCCGAAACAGCAGATTCCACCTGGTGCAGACCTGAGATCTGCTGCTGGAACATACAGCAACAGAAATGTGAGAAAACTGAGCCCAAAGTCAAAAATACATGATCATATGACAGAAGGGGCTCAGAGGCTGAGGTGATGCCTCCTGCTGAGTCTGAAGCTGCTTGTGTTTGTGTGGCGGTGACCAGGTTTTATTCACAGACACCAGGCGAGTTGTGTTTCTGCTTCTGTTTGGCTGCAGGTTGTGAGTCGTCTGCTGCAGCTGCTGGAGACCGACCCGGCGCCAGAGGTCCGACTGTCGGCCATCACAGGTCAGACCTCACACAGTCCACAGTCCACACAGCACTGTTCCCCTCCTCATCAGCCCCAAACTGTACAAAGCTTCACATAATAAAATGATTCAAATTGAGGTAAAACTGTACAGACTGACCAACAAGACAGAAAAACAGCTGCACAAATATGCAAAACCAAATATAGAAACCCAGGACGCCATTAACGTGGCCTGGAGGAGTCTCTGACCAGCTGGATTCCCCCACAACACCTCTAGTGGAAGGTGTCCAGGAGGCTCCTGATCCTGGACGACCAGTGATTCCGCTCCAGGCTCGGCTCTGAGTCCAGTCTGAGCCCTGTCTGAAGCTGAGCTGAAGCTTTGCCTTCAGGCCTTCACCCGACAGCCTGACTACTCAATCAGGGTTCAGCCTCAGTGTCACATACAGTCGACCTTTAGCCGATGAACTTGTCGTTGCAGCTGTGGGAGCGTTGGGTTTGTCATCGCCTGCTGTGCAGGAGGTGCTGCTGCGCTGTGTGGAGACTGAGGAGGATGCAGAGCTGCGTCTGGCTGCCTGCCGGCTGCTGCCCGACGTTGGCGTGCCTTTGGCCAAACTGCAGGACTTCCTGCTGCAGCGGCTCAACGTCGAGTCCAGCTGGCTGGTCTGCAGGTACGAGGCCACTACACCTGAGTCCATCTATGAACAGAAACATCAGGATGTTTCAGAAATCACTGAGATCTGGATGTTTTCTGTTCATGTAGGACCATAAAGGAGGTTCTGGGTCCATGTGAGTCCCAGCTGCAGGAGCAACGGTGCCACGCTCCGTCCATCAGCCTGCAGGGACAACACTTTCACTACTTTTAATGAGAGCACTTTGTTAGCAGCATGTTGCCAGAACCTCCTCAGAGCAGCAGCTTGTGTGGCCTCAGTGTTGAACTGGGAGAAACTGGACCAGCTGCTGCAGCTGTGACAGGCTGAAAGCACCAAATTCAGTTTCTGTCTGAAAAGGCCTCAATAAATGTCCTTTACAAACACCAGTCGGTTCTTTTACCTGGTCACTGAAAACTTCAGTTTCATTTACTGTGACAATAACAACAAACCTGTTCAATGAGTAGGTGAAATGGCTCCATCTCCTTTCTGCTGCTCAGCAGGAGTTACTGCTCCAACCTGCTGTGATAGAATAGTTGTATCTGTGGCAGGTGTGACGGGACACAGGTGTGATGCGACACCTGTGTGTGATGGGACACTGGTGTGATGGGACACAGGTGTGATGGGACACTGGTGTGATGGGACACAGGTGTGATGGGACACTGGTGTGATGGGACACAGGTCTAAGTGTATTTATGTCTGGTTTCTAAAACTGAGTCTGTGAACCTGCAGGAACTGTCAGACAAGGTGTTGCTGCTGGAGAAGTTGCAGGATGAAAGACTCCAGGGACGGAGCCTCCGGCCCAGGACTCAGTCACACATATGGTATTGATCACTGACTGATCAGTGCTGATCGATGGGGAACGCTTCCTGTTTACATCTGGCACACAAATAAAAGTTCAATAATTTCTGAATGTTTCAGTCCAAGTGTCAGCAGGTGCTTCATTATACCACAGTACAACGTATTTAATGCAGACTCTTTTTAATCAGGGACATAAGCATCAGCAGTACAAAGTGTCCAGACACACACTATGAACCAGACACTAGAAAATTAGATCATTGGCACTGATGCATCAGATTTTTACTGTTGTTGTTTTGTTTCTTCATGTCGGACTGAGAGTCTGAAGATCTTGTTTTTAATCTTTCTAGATTCACCTGATTGTTTCCTGGATTGTCTGTTTTGTGAGAAAAGGCCAAAGCAACAACCTGAAGTTGATCAGTGATCAATACATTCGTCAGATTATAAATCAGTTCAGCTTCAGCTGTACTTTAAAGTAATTCCTGCATATAAACCTACAATATTTCACTGTGAGAAGGCAAATATTAAAGTACTGATACTAATACTACAATGCACCACAGCAACTGAGTAAATGTACTTGGTTCATTTCTTCCTCTGCCTTTAGGAAACTACAAAAATGTCACCAAATAAAAAGGGATTTGGTGTCTGCACCAACAGGTAACAGGTTCTTCAACATCCCAAGATGTTTCAAACAACAACACCAAAATAAAGAATGTATCACAAATATCTTCACACACCACATAAAATAATGGAGTTACCTCAAAGATATATACCAAAAAATGCATTTAGCATTCACCAGTGGATATTATTAACTAGTGATTAGCATGATGCTAAGGCGACATCCCAGAGTCAGAAATAAAACATCCTGTTTCTCTCTAACGGCTCTGCTCCACTGTCACACTGACCTTCACTGGTAATATCTTCACTGGGGGATTGTTCCAATTGTCAATGTATGGAAACATCCTGTCAGTGAAAGTGTGTGTGAAGGTGTGTATGTGTGTGTTAGTATCAGGATCAGAGAACGACAGTTTTCCTCTGTTCCAGTCCAGATTCACTCTGATCCTCTGGACCTTCTTCTGCACTGGGAGATAAGTGACTGGAGCTGATGGTGAACATGTTCTGTATTTACCTAAAAAGAACGATATTCCCCATAATCCAGATCGTATGTCTCCCTTCCTCTGCTCAGACTCTAATACACCCAGTGTCCAGTGTTCACTGTCTCCAACCTCGACATCCCAGCTGTGAGTCCCTGAGTTAAAGCCCTCAGAGCCCAGGACTGAGCAGGGATAATCAACCCTCTCTGGATTGTCAGGAAGCTGCTGTTCCTGTCCTCGTGTCACACTGGTCAGATCCTCAGACAGGATGAGTCTTGGATGAGCAGTGTTTGGATCCAGGACCACAGGAGTGTAGGAGACCATGTGCTTCATGTTGTTCCAGATGTTGAAGGTCAGGTTGCCCAGGTGTTTGGCCTGGTCTATCAGAGCTCCTGAGGGCAGCTGTGGATCCTCCAGCAGGTGGCGCTGCTGGACTCTTTCCACTGCAGCCTTGTAGTTGTGCAGGAATGAGACGTCTTCAGCTCTCAGCTCCTCCTCTGTGGCTCTGACTGTGTGTGACAGAGCTGCTATCTGTCTGCTCAGAGCCTCCATCTTCTCCTTCATCATCTGACTCTTCTGCTCCTCTTCCTCCCTCAGTGCAGCCATCCTGGCCTCCTCTTCCTCTTCTAGAAACTGGTGAAGCTTCTTAAACTGCTCCTTAATCTGCCTCTCTGTGTGTCGGGCCTGGGCCTTCATGTGTTCTGCTGTTTGACCAAACTTCACTTGAACTTCTTCAAAAACCTGTAACTTCTTCTTTAAGGGCTCCAGACTTTCCTGGAGTTCCTTCTTGTGTTGTGGTGCAGCTTCATCGATGGGTCTGAATCTGTGCTCGCTGTGTTTTTCTGAATCTCTGCAGACCAGACACACTGGCTGCTGATGGTCCAGACAGAAGAGTTTAAGTTTCTCAGAGTGCAGACTGCAGAGACCCTCTGGAGCTCTCTGGTCTCTCTGCTGTAAGAAGGACTCACACAGATTCTTTAACACCAGACTAACAGGTGGTTCATTCTTTGAAGATCTTCTCTTACAAAGTGGACACTCGTGGGTTGGTTTCTCTCTCCACCAGCTCTTCAGACAGTCTTTACAGAAGCTGTGGCTACAGGACAGAACAACAGGGTCTCTAAAGACCTCCTGACAGACCGGACAGCAGAAGTCCTCCTCTGATCTGGAAGCCATTTAGTCTCAGAGTGAATCTGAAGACATAGCAGACACCAAGTCCAGTCAGTCCTGGCTCCCCTCCCCCCTCTACCAGGCCACTGAAACCTCCTTTCACTTTGAGTGGTGTTTCTGTCCAACTCACATTCAGTGTGTGGAGCGTCAGCAGGTTGAAGCAGCAGAGTTGGACTTTCCACTTTTCTCTCCTGTAGCTGGACTCACTCAGAGGAAGCTGTTAGTTTGGTCTGAAGCTCAGTCTGATCGTCTGCTTTTCAGTCTGTGTCTGTAGAGACCGACAGCTGACTGCTTCCTGCTTTGTCTCAGGTGAGACAGGTGAGGGGCGGAGCCTGAAATAGTGAGTGACAGTTTGCAGCAGGAAGTTGCAGCAGTTTCAGTTCAGATGCAGCTTTAGGTTGAACATAGTGGAGCAGTTCAACTGAACTAAGGAAAATAAAGTCACCACTTAATGAAATATTTAATCCCGTCTCTAGTGTGTGTGCTGTGAGTGTGACAGTTTACACATTTTCTCATAGATCCTGTTTTGTTCTGTTTAAAATAAAGAAGCGTAACTGGTGGACCCTTTTTGTCAGATTTGTTCATATCTGTTGTTTCATTAAATGCCAGAGGGATAAGAAACTCAGTTAGTGCGAAGCCTCGTTGTTGTTTCCTAAGTTAAAAACTGAATCACAGTCACTTCTGACCCTTTGGAGGTCACAGTGCGGCTTCAGCAGGTGTTTCCTGTCTAAGAAATATTACTATTATTCATGTGTTTTATACTTTGGTGCTTTAGTATCACCCTAATCTTTATTAATGTGTATGGGTTTAACACAAAATCTGATCATGAGAACTTCCATAGAGCCTTAGAAGACAGACTTGGTCACTGGCTGAACTCATTTCCTGATGCACTTTGGATCATAGGAGCTGGTTTTAATCTACTATATTATTAATATATGAAGCAGAGGACGGACGCCGTCTGGGACATCCCAATAATTTAAGCTCTACTTAAAGTGTTCGTGTGTTCTACGACCTAATAACAATCAGCTGAATATTACAAATGCATTTAAATCTCATTTAACGATGATTTAAAGTCACTCAGCCAGGAAGATAAATCGTTCTCTCCTTTTCCCTGCAGGAACCTTTTGAAGCTCTAAAGGGCTTAAAACCAGTAAGTCCCCAGTCCAATGATGGAATTACCTCTGATTCCTATAAACTTTTCCCAGACTTGCTCCTTTTCTCCTAAAAAAGATTTACGACATAGAGACAACCAGAGATCTCCCATCTCATCAAATCACGTAGACAAACTCACAGCTAAAGACCCAAAATCTGTGCTTTGTCATTTTCTTATGGCCTTAGGACAATGGAAGGGACTGATGACCATGGGGCAGTTTCTGAGACACATTAGGCTGTGGGTGGACAACCTGTGGGAGAGATGTGGTGCATCTCTGAAATCCTGATGGGCCTTACGGAGCAGGCTGGTCCTGGCCTGTACCACGTCCCCCAGGATAGTTTTACCAGTTCCTGGACTGAGGGATCACTGGCCTAAGTGGAAAACAAGGGGGCCATTGGGAAAAGTGATAGCCCAGGGGAGAGAGCTGTGGGCACACTCAGCCCAGACATGGTTCCTCGCCCAGACTAAGTGGTTCTGGCAGCACAACCTGTCTGACATGGGAAGGCATGATGGTGGAACAGCTGCTGAGCACAGAGGTCTGTGTGGAGCTCTTATCCTGGACACTGTTACAGACTCATGAGTGGTCACATAACCCAAGGACGGTGGTTGATGGATGGTCTGTTGAGGACTTTAAACTGTTTCAGGGCAGCAGCAGGAGAACAGATGTCCTCTCTGGAGCAACAATAAAACTGGACTGGACCAGTTTCTTACAGGTTGAATCTGACTTGTCCTGGGTCCACCTGCACCAAGCCCTTTGGCTGTACGACGACAGACGTGGTGCAGGACGTTCTGCAGGACTGTAGTGATCCCAAAGTAGGAAATGAATCCAGATGAATCTAAACACATTAAATTAGATCAGATAATAATTAGCAAAGCTCTGATGTGAAGCTAAAGTTCATTGATTGACCTGTTGAGTAGACTGGGATCAATAAAGACAAATATTATTTTATCATGATTCATCTTTTATTTACTGATGATATTTTTAATCCGTATCTGCAAAGTCAGTTAATTAGAAAGACTCAAAGTACAAATACTTCAAAATTACTGCAGACCACTGGTACATGCAAATAATGACTTTTTATTATTATTATTATTTAGTTAATGCCGAAAACACAAGCAGCTTCCACGAGGTTAGAAAAGTTTTTCACGGTGACAATTCTGATTATTTTTGTCGACAAAAGCTGCAGTTTAATAATTTAGCTCAGTTTGTCAGCGGAGTTCTGCTCTAACGGGTCATTTCCGGAACAGACAGTCTAACAAAATAACACATGAAGCTTTGGACTTTGGACCAGAACCAGCTGCTCTTTAATTCGGCATAAACCACCACAAAGACGCCTGTTTTGTTTGAAGCTCTCAATAAAGGTTTGTAAAAAAAAAAAAAGAGACGCGTCTTAAGGTCGTCTGGACATTTAAGGAAGTATGACTGTTAATTTCACTGTATGTCGTCATCTATACCTGTAATTACGTCACATTCAGAAACGACGTCACAGTGACAGGTGGATTAATGAAGACCCCGCTTTGATGTTTGATGTTGGTTCCGGTGGGTTTCTGGTTCCACCTTAAGTCGCAGGCACGTTCCTGGGCTGCCTGGATACAAAACCAGGATCGGACTGGTCCCTGACGGTTCGTGTCTCACCATGAATTTGTCTGAAGCTCAGTCGGAGATGAAGCAGCTGCTGAGCAGAGTGAGTCCGTCCGAGCTGCCGAAGCTGCTGGACTGGATCAGAACCTCAGGTAAACCCTCACCTGCTGCACGTGGTCCTGTGCTGGTTTCACTGAGGAACTGTCAACAAATCTGGTTCCGGTTTCTTTACATTACTACCCCCATTACTGCACACGTCACAGTATTTACTAAGAACATACCAAGTACTTTTGTAGTGTTTTTACTTTTCATACGTTTTCCTGCTTATTTTTATGTTGTAGTATTTCAGTTCATGTCTTTACTCATACAAAAGTACTTCTACAGTGTATTAGTACTTCTGCTCAGGTTTTTCAGTTACATCAGAAGAAAAACTTTACCTGTCTCCAGGTGTGGTTCTGGTCCAGAGTAAGTTACTGTGACTACATTACCCAGAAGCCCATGTGTGTGTTTCCTGCAGACGAGCTGGACGACCTGCAGGTGGACAACAGGAAGGTGATGCTGCGGAGCATCGCAGACCACCTGAGAGTCCGCCTGCCTCTGGATGCCATGTTACCCTCTGAGACCGCCGCCCTCCACAAGGTACCGCAGTACTACTACAGAATACTGCAGACAGGTGACAGGAAGATTATAGTTCTGGATAAAAAACAACAAACTCAATAAAAGGCATCATATCAAAATGATGAGCAGTAACCAGGTGCTGTCTGATGTACTTGTACTGTGTTGTATGTGTATTTAATTTACACTTACACACATTTCAGAGGGAAATATTGTCCCTTTTCTACATTTATCTGGACTAACTGAGTACTTTACTTTTCTCAATAAGACTTTGCAAACAAATCGTTAGAATGAAGTATTTTATATTGTGGTATTTCTACTTTTACTGACAGTACACAAGGATCTGAATACTTGTTCCTTTAGTGTGTAACTGTGACCTGAACCAAAACCACAAAACTTCACATTACTGCAACACTAAGACAGTATATTACTGCCAACAAGTATTACTATGTTCTCCTGGTAGCACAGTACTGCTGTCATTAGCTCCTGTGTACATCGGATCTATGAAGTTTATTCATGTTTGTCTTTTTAGTTTCTCTTCAGTTTTTCTGAATTTGTTACCGAGGCTCCTTTGGATTGCCCCGTCAATCATTTATTATTGTTGTTGTTTACGTTTCCATGGTGACCAAACTGAGTTTCAGTGATTGCATATTGTTGATTGACGATGAAGGTGTTTTTACAGATGCAGCAGCGGTGTCGGCCGACGGTTCACGTGGACAGTTTCCTGTACGATGACGAGCAGGTGGACTCCCTGTGTGAGGAGGGAACCATGAGCCGGACTTACTGCCTCACCTGCGGCTCCTTCAAGACCGCGCCTCTGGGTGGGAACACGACATCACCATGACACATCCCCACTGTGACACGACATCACCATAACAGGCCGTCAGGTACCACGTGTGTCACCTGAGCTTGAACACACTCAGACCCAAGCGTCTCTGTTTTGTTCTCTTCCTGCAGACTTCATCTCTCACTCGTTCTCCGTGTCCGAGCTTCAGTTTCTTTTCCAGAATGTTCTCCCAGACCTGAGTGGGAAGATACTGGTGGACGTTGGATCCAGACTGGGAGCTGTGCTGTATGGGGTCAGAGGTCACCACACACACACACAGTAGAAAAGCGCAGCAGATGGAGCAGTTTGTGTTTGGCTGTTTTATTCACATCTTTTCACATGAACTGACCCTGAGTCTGACTGTTGTTGATGCAGGGAGGATGGCTGACCTGCCTCTCAGTGCAGTGTGTCACACAATGCTGTGTTAACTGTGTAGGAGGATGCAGTGTGTATCATGGTGTGGTGTGCACTGTGTTTGGACTGTACGTGAGGGTTCAGCCTCAGCTGTGGTGTCGGGTCTGGATGGGTCAAGAAGGTCATTAATAAAATGTTCCCTGTGACCCTCAGTAAGAATAAAATAATATTGAATTAAAATCAATAATAATAGAAAACTGCAGTCACAGTGCAAGGGAAAAAGATTTAAAAACCATAGAAAACATGTCGATCTTGTGCATGTTGTGTTTAATGGTTAAGTGTGTGTTGCTGGGTGTGTGTCTGTGTGTGTTCAGGGTTACGTTTACAGCTCGGCCTGTCAGCTGATCGGTCTGGAGCTCAGCGAGGAGTTCGTCCAGCTGCAGAACGACATCCTGCACAAGTACAGACTGAGTGACAGAGTTCAGGTTCGTCTCCTTCCTCTGACGTTGTTATTGTTTCACATGTGGAGGATTATTTTGTCCTAAACATCTGTGTGTGTAATTTGTTTCAAAAGTGCCGTATAAATAAAGTTATTAGTTATATTGTTGTTATCATGAAACACTGGTCACTGGTTTGTCAGCAGGACCAGTGTGTGAAATACAGTTCACAAACCTCAGTAACTTCCTGTTACAAATCCACTTTCTCAACAGCTGCATTCAGGTTAAAACTGTGTACTCAGAGTAGAACCCAGAGTAGATCTGGACCATGTGCACAGAATAGAACCTGGACTAGAGCCAGCCTGGGTAAACAGGCTTCGTAAGGAGAAGCTGGTTCTGATGAGTAGTTTCTTGTCTCTGTCCTCCTGCAGGTTCTTCACGCTGACGTCTGCACGCAAGACGTACTGCTGCACAGCGCCGACGTTCTGGTCATGAACAACGTGTTTGAGTATTTCATGGAGCCAAGTGAGCAAGTCAGGTCAGGGCGCACAGTATTTACTAAAATACTCACAAAATACACTGAAATACTACTAATATTCAATGAAACACTAACAAAATACACTCAGAAAACACTCAAATGGACGCAGTACTGAGCCGTGTGTGTGTTCTCAGAGCGTGGAGGTTCATCATGCAGAACTTTAAGAAGAGAGGTTCTCTTCTGGTGACTGTTCCCAGTCTGCAGGAGAGTCTGAGTGCTCTGCAGGTAAGACCCAGATACACACACCTGCACAGACACACACCTGTGCTCGTGGACTCGTGGTCTATGTTTGTTCTCCAACAGACACTAAATGAGGCCTGTGAAACTGTGTTCCAGTCTTTCGTGTTACAGCATCAGAAATACAAACTGGTTGTTTTACTGGACACAGGCCTCTGGAAAAATCTAACTGGGGTTCAGGCACAAAAACAACCACAGGAAAAATACTGGACAATGAACAGAAATGAAAACCAAATGAGTCTGACACAGGATGTAACGTCCTAACAGAATCAAAAACGTCCTGAATCATCTTCTCTTCTTCTTCTTCAGACCCCAGCCTGCTCTTCGGCTGTAGCAACTTCCTGAAACTTACATTCAGTTCTCCTTTCACTTCCTCAGATCACCAACATAAAATATTTGTGGAAAATCTTCAGATAAAGGTTTTTTCCCACCGAGAAGCTGTTTTCTCTGTGCAGACACACTGAGTGAAATCTTTCTTCTCATTTCAGACCAGTTCTTGACAGTAGATGACCTCACCAGGAAGTCTTTACAGTAACAATGCAGCTGTTTTCACTGTTTCCTGTTTGTGTCCAGCAGGTGACGCCACAGCCCGGCTGGGTGGAGGAACTTCCTGTGGACTATGACGTTTACCTGGGCAGAGACACAGACCCCGACGCCCTCAGACAGATCCATCTGTACAGGGTCATATGACCTGGACTGAACTACCTGTTTTAACTGAACTGGTTTTGTTAGAGAAATTAAAATGTTTACCTTACTGTGACCTGATCCACCTTACTTTAGTAGAACTGAAACACTTCTGAATGGGGCCTATTGTGTGTTGTGGAAATATAATTTTTGCTCTCAGTGAGAACAGTTTGCTCTAACCTTGACTACTTGATAAAGGCCCAGATGTTTTTCTGGGAGAAATCACCTCCCTTTTGTGTTACCATGAAAACTGATGTGTTGGGCTGAAAGCAGCCAGTGACCCTCATGCCGTACTGAGGTGCCGTACTGAGGTGCTGTGTGACTGTTACTCCTTGCAAGCAAAACTTCTATATGATCTGACCAAAGTTCGTCCTCTGAGTCTTTTTGTTAAAAAGAATTTACCTAACAGGTTTAAACTAGTTTCCCCTTGTCTGGATCAACAAGAAGTGGTCTGAACTAGTCTTGATTTGTTCAGGTCTGATTCCTGAACTAATGAATTGGTCTGGACTGATATGTGCTGGTCCTAACTGGTCTGGAATGGCATCACTTGCTCTGGACTGATTTTTGAAGTGGTTCAAATTGGTCTGATTCCTAGACTGGTCTTGATTCTGGGATTCAGCACAGAGCTCTACATCTTAAACCGTCCAATCAGAATCCAGATCCTTGAGCCATCACTACGGTCACTTTGTTGTCATGGAAACAAAGTTCTCTCCAGTTTGGTCTGACCCTGTTTTCCAAACTGGTCTGAATCTGTAAATGAAAAAATATTTAAATAAAATCTAATCCTCTCTTTGTATTTGTGTTTCTCACCTGAGTGTCAGTAAAGTTAGTGTTTACGTCATTCTGGGTACTGCCTGTGTCTTCGAACATCAGGAAGCAACAAGGACAATTTCTTTCTTACTAATTTTATTCAGAGAAACAAATCGTCTCCTGTGACGGGGTCAGAAATGTTTTTAAAAAAACTCATGTCACCTGTTTTAACACTGTTTTCTCCAGAGTTTATTTAAAGAGCAACTGAGTCACAACAGGTGGTTTTTATGCTTTGTAAGATTTTAATGAGGCTTCATGTTTGGTTTCTAATTATCACCTAAAGGTCTGTGCACTTCCATCACAGAGAGCCATCACTGTAGGGTGGATTGCCCCCTTGCATGCTGGGAGGGCTCCTAACACACCTATCTCATGTACCTGCAGTCACATGATCAGCTCTCAGCCAATCATATTAGCGTGGATCATGGTTTCAACTTTCCTCATTTTGTGCACATTTCAAAATAAGAGCACTGTCATGTATGATCAACAGGAGAATAATCCGGATTGTTATTTAACCCACATCTGAAAAACAGATCTGATCAATAAACCTGATCAAAACACGTTAATGATCAAGCTATCGCTTATTAATTATGTGCACGGGGGTTGGCCCTCTCTGATGACGTATTGTCTCCTGCTGTCACTCACTCTGCGTCATCACTCGTCACCGCTTCCTGCCGTTCGCTCTGACGTCACCGCCCGCGCCATCATCGCGGTTCAGCGGCGCGGTTTCTAGGGCAACCATTGGCTGAGAGCGGAGGACTGGCAGGACGACCGACCAATGGGCACTGTGGAAGACAGTGACGCCCCGCCCACTCACTCTCTCAGCGTGATGCGTTCAAGGGCCTCACATCAGCTGTTTTATCAATACTGATATTGACATTTGTGCCACAGCCTGGAGGCCTACAAGAAACCGACAGCAGCAAACTAATAAAACTGGAACGGACCAATATTTGGCATTTCCACTTGAAAATGAAATGATTAATTTGTTATAGAAACAACTATTAACAAAGAAATGAAGACTAAAGCAGATAAGTCTTCACCAGTGACAAGAAGAAAAGAGTGTGCAGAGTGATTAATGAGTACATCTGTTTCATCTGTCTCAGTTTAGTTCCTGGGGACCAGAAGGAGCCCAAAATAAATGTTCTCATGTGTTCCACTGTAGTTGTCAGAAATATTTTTCATGAGTTTATAGATTTTATACTCACAGTCATTACCCATTTAAAAATGGTCATCATTATTTGCTGGTTGAAGTGGTATTAATGCCGATAGAATTATTGTCCATGTTTGGTTCCCATGTTAAACTTTAGTCTAAACCCAAAACAGATCAGAACAACTCAAACCCGTGGACATTTTTTGGGTTTCATCACATTTGTAATGTAATGTACCCATGGAGTGCTTAAATTTCCCAGCTCCGGGCCGGTCCGTGAACTGGTTGAAAACTTGGTCAACAAGCCGCCAGAGGCTCCGCTCAGCCCGGGACTTCTCCGTCACTTTGGGCCGTGGATCAGCCGCTTATCGTTACACCACTCGGTAAAGACCGTCTACAGCTGTTTCCGCGGCGTTCTGCTGGGTGAGTTCGGCTCCGGACGGGCTGTTCGGGTCGGGTCCCGGACTTTGAGCGTGTGAGCGCCGCCGGGAGGAGCACGCGTCCATGTGGGCTCGTTATCTCGGTTAACAAAAGACCCGCTTTCCTCCTCGCGGCTGCTCCGCTGTTCTGGCTCCGGGACTCCGCGTTGACTCTCGGGTCGACTTTGGTCTGTGTTGGCGGACTTTGTGTCCGATGTTCGGTTGTTCTGACCCGGTTTCCCTCCTTTTTCCTCAGTGCGGCCGGTGAAGCGGAGCTGAAGATGCCGCTTCTCCACAGAAGAGCCTTCGTCCGACAGAAGCCCCCGGCGGACCTGCGGCCGGACGAGGAGGTCTTCCTCTGCAAAATCACACACGAAATCTTCAGGACCTACGAGTAAGTCCCTGCGGGTATCACCTGTCTCACCTGGGCCGGTTTAAGGAGCCGTTAGAGCCCCGGAGTGAACTTTGACTGACAGTTGGTCTGTTGGAAAACTTCCAGACAACATAAACAAAATTTATTGAGTTTCAGCGGATTCAGGATAAAAAAATGAAAACTTGTGTTGGCTCACAGACTCAGGTGGGGGCAGGGTCCGATTAACACCTGGCGCCTGTTTCAGCAGGTGTACTTTTCGCTAGCTGGCTGAGCTAAAGCGGTTAGCGGCTTAGCTAACAGAGGAGCCGTCTTAGCCGCGAGCTAAGAGGCCTGGCTCACCCCAACACACCTGCCGGGGTCAGCCAAAGGGCAGGCACAGGTGAAGACCACAGGTGAGCTCAGTCAGTTCAGTCACAACAGGTCAGCCATCCTCTCTGCATTACAAACCTGGCCTCTGCCCTGACCCCACCTTTGACTGAGAAAAGTTCGAAGGTGCCAGTTTATTAGGGACAGTCTGATCCAACAGTCCTGAAGGAAACACAGAGGCTGTGCTGACAGGTGTTTCTATTATTTTGTCCACCCTGTTTATATCAGTGAGGCAACAGCAGAACCAGCTTCCAGTACAACACGGTCAACAGCCGTGAAACAGCCTGAACATTATCACCTTCATCAAGGAGGATTTACTGCAGGACTGTCGGATTAGACTGACTGTGTCCGACACGGGGGTTCCTAATAAACCGTCTGGGTCCGACATGGGGGTTCCTAATAAACTGTCTGGGTTCGACATGGGGGTTCCTAATAAACCGACCAGGGCCGACACGGGGGTTCCTAATAAACCGTCTGGGTCCGACATGGGGGTTCCTAATAAATGGACTGGGGCCGAAGCAGGGGTTTCTAATAAACTGGGTTCGACGCAGGGGTTCCTAATAAACGGATCGGGGCCAACACAGGGGTTCCTGATAAACCACTTTGAGAACAGGAGGTGTTGACAGGTTTCTATCCTTGAGAAACCTGAACTGAGCTCTGGCTGATGTGACTGTGCATGGCCCTGAAGTAACTCGTCTTCCTCCTCCTCCTCAGTGAGTTCTTTGAGAGGACCATCCTGTGCAACAGTCTGGTGTGGAGCTGCGCTCTGACGGGTCGAGCGGGCCTCACTTACCTGGAGGCGGTGGAGAGCGAGCGGCGGGCGAAGCAGAGCCTTCAGAGTTTCCCTCAGTGTCTGGTGGTGCCTCTGCTCCACCTGGCCGCTCTGAGCCGCCGCTGCAGGCTGACGGAGCTCTGCGAGGACGTCTACGCCTTCGTCAAAGACAGATTCTTCCCTGGAGAGACGGTGGACATCACGGGACGTAACGGTGCCAGGTACTGGGGGGCAGAGCTGGGGGGTCATATTAAACCATCATTAATCATTAACGTGTCTCCTGAAGTCTTGTCCTGCTTCTCACAGTCGTCACTGTCACATCCAGACGTTATTTCCAGAGCTCAGAGGAAACAGGCTGCAGAACTTCATTCAGAATCCTGCTGTTTTTAAGTTTCCTTCAGTGTCACAGCAGCTGATCACTGTCAGTTCTGCTGTGCTAATGAGACACTTTTAGGCTTTTTCCACTGTAGGAACCTGATAACCACAACCACAATACTGGGTGTCTGTGTCTGTGTCTGTGTCTGTGTCTGTGTCTGTGTCTGTGTCTGTGTCTGTGTCTGTGTCTGTGTCTGTGTCTGTGTCGCAGACACGTGTGTGAGATCCTGCAGGTTCATTCACCTCATTCCAGCGCTAACGGAGCTGCTAACGGTCACACCAAGCCGACCGCTAGCGACACAATTGTCATCAGCGACAGTGACGACGAGACCGGCGCCTTCCAGAGTCCCACTGCACAGGTCAACGGGTCAGTAGGCAAAAGGTCGTGTGTGTCAAAGGTCACAGGGTGCCAGGAGGGTTCAGGTGTATTAAAGTGTTCAGGTGTGTGTGTGTGTGTGTGTTTTAACAGGAAGAAGAAGAAGAAGAAACCTCTGAGTCCATCGGTGTTTAAATACACAGTGAGGATGGTGGACGGACACTGTGAGCCGTTCAACGTTAGAGCCAATCAGATCAGGTGAGAGGCTTCAATTGGGCACTTCCTGTTCTGTGTGACCCTTCAGGTCCCAAAGATTTTTGTTGTTTTTTTTCTTTAGCTTGATTCCTTACAAACCCCAGCGTGTCCTGGTTCTTTTAGAGGTTTTCTAGAACCTGCTGAGTGTTGGACACGTTAGTTATTGGTCCTTAAGCTCTGACAGTGTTGAAATGACGCGTGTTGTTTATTCAGCCATAGGAAGACGACTCTGTCCAGAGAGAGGCTGAAGCTGCTTTTCAAACAGCACTGTGAGCCTCAGAACGGGACCATCGCATTGAAGGTGAGGACATTACCCACAATTCCCTGTTTTAGTTATCTGCAGCTGCCTGTTCTGAGAGCTCACGCTGTTCCTGATGTCTGTCCTCTGCCAGCCCTCCACAGTGGTGAAGTACCAGCTGTCTGAACAGACTTTCTCTCAGTTCTTTCCCGACGAGCCCCCGCTGTTCCCCTTCAGCCCCCCCTCCAAAGCTGCTGGGCGTGGCTCACCTGGGCAGGTGAGAACAGTAGGACACAGAAAATGTTGACACCTGTGGAGTAAATTTAAAAAGAAGTCATGTTTCCTCTGAAAAAGGATCTGGTCTGTGTGGTTATTGTTGAGTTAACTGACAGAAACGTGTTTCCAGGCGAGCTCGCTGCTGCTGAAGGCGGCGGCGGAGGAGAAGCTGAAGCTGCTGCAGCAGAGGGAGGAGATGGCGTCTGCAGCTCAGGACAGAGCTCGACTGAAGAAGGAGAAGGAGGAGGCACAGGAGGCCAAGAGGAGGGACAGGGAGGACAAGGAGAAAATGAAGGAGGAGCAGAGGAGGAGGTTTGAGGAGGAGAAGCAGAGGAGGAGGGAGGAGAAGGAGCGCAGGAGGCTGGAGAAGGAGAAGGTGAGTTTTCTAAACTTCTGTGTTTGTATAAAATGGAATCTGCACGTTCATGTTGGCACATTGTTGGAATCTGGTTTCCAGGAACGAGAGAAGCTGAAGGAGGAGAAGAAGAAATATGCAGAACGGCTGAAACTATGGAACAAACCCAGAGAGGACATGGAGTGTGAAGACCTGAAGGTCAGTGAATGCACCACATGTTCTGTTGATTAAGGAGCCAGAGAAACAAGGGGCTGAATCAAACTGTCTGACCAGATCAGACTCTGCTGTTTCCCTGCTGGTGAACAGGTGGGTCATCAGGATTTCTCCGTACCTGCGACTTCAGCTCCTCTTTTCCCTCTTTGTGGTTTCTGTGGTTGCCATGGTTACACAGTGAAAACAATGGAGGTGCAGGCAGGAACCAAAGGTCGTATAAAGGAGACCTGGATACTGGATCATGAGATGGCACCAATGCATTCCTCTCAAAAATTGTTCTGTGGCACATCCTTCATGTTTCATCCTTCATGGATCGCAGCCATAAACATTACCAGGACGTTCGTTTCCATGATTTTGGACATTGAGCGTCCTCACTTGTGTCGAGCCAGATGACTTCCTGTCGGCTGCCCACGCACATGAATGGGATAAGACAACTACGGCTCTTCTAGACTTTCCAAACTGGTCTGGACCAGATTCTGACAATAAAAAGTAATTTCACTGGTTTGTGAGGGTCAGTTCATGTGATGAACGTAGTTGTAATGTGGTAAAGATGGAGGATTATTTTATTTGAGCCCATCTACATTTGCTGTGAGCCAACAGGGAGTCATCCGGCTCAGCTCTAGTGAGCGTGCTCAGTGTGCACAGCATCTGGGTCACTTTTATGGCTCTAATCCAGAAGCTGCACTGTGAGCGGCTGAGCAGGAATAAATTTGGTGCCGTCCTATGATCCAGGTCGCCTGAGCACATCCATGGAAAACACAGATACACATTCAGACCACAGTGAAACCAAAACCATGTCAGTGACAGGAGATTCTGTGCTCGTTCCTTCTGCAGTCACAAATACCTTTTAAATGTTTTTTTTTTTTTTTTAAGCTTCAGAATAAATTGAGACAAAACGGAACATCGGTGAGATGAAACAGGATGTTTGACGTTGTCACCCTGACTGAAGGGAAGTCTTTTTTTTTTTCTAGACCCTTTAGAGGTGAATAGAGAAACTAACTTCATCTTGCTCTTCAGTTCATGTGGTTTGAGCAGGGTTCACACGAGTCCACAAGCCAACCCGTTTCATTAGGGGGGAAATTAAAATAAACAGATTTCAACAGTGTTGAGGTGAAATTGTTGTTTTCTTGCTTTGTTTCTGAGAATTCTCTTCTGAACCAGCATCTGTGTTTTGTACTGGTTCTTTCAGGAGCTGCCCAGTCCGGTTCCCGTGAGAACCCGTCTTCCAGCGGAACTCTTTGGAGAAGCGCTCATGGTTCTGGAGTTCCTGCGAGCCTTTGGGGACGTCTTTGACCTGAAGGACGAGTTCCCCGATGGAATCTCTCTGGGTTAGAACCTCACCTGTATAAACTGTGCAGGATCCTGTGGTTCTGTACAGGGTTCTTAGTCTAGTTCAGGCTGGTGCCATGGTTTTGGCCAGAAAGGTTTAGGTGATGTAGTGAGGTTTAGAACCTGATGTCGAGGTTGCGCTGCTTTCTAAAAAGGTTCATTTGGTTCTTGGGCTTGTCATTGTTTTATTCTGGGTTCTAACAGAGCTCCTCTCTCTGCAGTGGTTCTGGAGGTTGATTGGTGCTAACACATGCTGTCTCTCCACAGAGGTTTTAGAAGAGGCTCTGATTGGTTCTGATCCGGAAGGTCCTCTGTGTGAGCTGCTGTTCTTCTTCCTGTCGGCCATCTTCCAGGCCCTGGCTGAGGAGCAGGAGGAGGTGGCCAAAGACCAGGCCGAAGGTCAGACGCTCGGTTGTGTCTTTGCTGTCTTTGTGAGGACACTTGCTGATACTATGCATGCCTAGCCCCGCCCCTCTGACCTGGACCTGTAGCTGGTTTTGACCTGAACCCTCAAACAGTCCTCACAAAAACAGCAATACTAACACACACACACACACACACACACTGCACTGAAAGGTGTCTAACCTGCTGTGCTGTGATTGGCCACACCTCCTCAGGTGAAAACCTGACAGAAACACTTTCATCAGTCTGTGTATTTGGCGTCTGTGTGTGCAGACCTGACCGACGTCCTGGACGACGACTCTGACCCCACCCATTCGGCTCTGAGCGCCGTCGCCTCATTGGCTGCGGCGTGGCCACAGCTGCATCAGGGCTGCGGTCTGAAGCAGTTGGACCTGGACAGCTGCACGCTGTCGGAAATCCTGCGGCTGCACATCCTGTCGGCCGGTGCCGACTGTAACCATGGCAATGCCAAGCTCCGTTACCAGAAACAGGGCGGGTTCACGCTGATGGACGACCCCTGTGTGGAGCTCCGATTGGCCCAGCCGGCGCTGCTGAAGCGGCTGTCGTGCACGGCGGTGTACGACCTCACGACGGGTCAGCCGCAATTAATTGTTTATAATCTAACAGGAATCAGTGATCAATACTGATGTGTTTACAGATATTGATCAGTTATTGATCTGTGTGCAGGGGAGAAGCTGAGGATCCTGCAGGCGCTGGTGGGGAAACTGCTGACGTTGGCGTCCAGCAGGGATCTGATTGAAGACTGTGTGGATGAGCAGAAAGCTGCCAGACAGGAGCTGAGAGAGATCAGAGCTGAGCAGCATCGCAGAGAGAGAGAGGAGGCTGCACACAGGTACAGGTGTACACAGTCCACACGTAAAGCAGACAGGTATATGCACTCACAGGTGTGTATACAAAGCACATAGATATATATACAACACACGCTGCATCCAGGTGTCCACACACACACACACAGGTGTATTAGATATATACACACACACACAAGTGTATTAAATATACACACACACACACACACACACAGGTGTATTAAATAAACACACATGCACACAAGTGTATTAAATATACATACACACTCAAACAAAGCTGGAGCTGTGACATCTGCTCCTGTCTCTTCTCCTCCTCTGCTTTAGGGTTCGTCTGCGTAAGGAGGAGAAGCTGAGGGAGCAGGAGCAGAGACTGAGGGAGAAGGAGGAGAAACTGAAGGAGCAGGAGGTGAAGGGAAAACTCCAGACCAACAGGTACAGATGAAAGTGACTGAACCGGCTCTTCAGTTATTCTGTTACAGTTACAGCTGTGAGAGTGAGCACTTCTGTTTGTCCTTCATGTGGGGGCTGCTGTGATTGTGTAGCGGGGGGGGGGCACAGTCCTGCTTGTTTTCCAACTATCCCTGCCTTATCAATGCTGATTACCTGGATCAGGTATGGTAGCAGGTATTAAATTGTTTTGTCACAGTAAAAATGTCCATTGTTGTTTCAGCAATGAGACTCCAGCAGAACAACACATTGAGGATGAGGAGGGGCAAAACTCTTCATCCAGCAAGAAGATGAAAGGTAACTGAAGACCACAGACCCTTTAAATAAATATTTGATTTGATATCTTTTCTATCACAGCATCAGTTTTAGTCAATTTTTACCAAAACTCTCAAGAGTTTGTTAAAATAAACTGAATCTTTGGTTGAAAATTAGCACAGACTCCTCCCCTGGGTCAGGGAAAGTTTGAGTTGTTATTTATCATTAACTTTGCTGATTGGTTCTGGTTCTGGTTCTCTTGATGGCTTCAGAGTAGCTGTCTTCACATTGAAATGCTTTTATTGTGAAGCACAGGAAGGAAGTCAGTTAATCACGACTACATGAGGTCAGTGCAGAAAACCAGGAGGCTGGGCGAAAACATGAAACCGAAGCTGCAGACTTGTCGTATAAACTGCGTTCTGCCTCCTGCTTGGTCGTCAGTTTCTCGCTCTCTTCCAGGTAAAGTCCAGCAGAAGGAGGAACCGCAACGACAGGCGACCTCTGACCCCAAACCTTCGTCCTGTCCCCCAACCA
The DNA here is from genome assembly GCF_900324485.2 of Mastacembelus armatus. NCBI lineage: Eukaryota > Metazoa > Chordata > Actinopteri > Synbranchiformes > Mastacembelidae > Mastacembelus > Mastacembelus armatus. Next base: position 372,055 of record NW_022872883.1, on the reverse strand, counting down.
GTCTGACTGCAGAGGAGCTGGAGAAGGAGCAGGAGAAGGTCAGAAACACTGGTCACTTCTCAGACCTGGTTATTGAACAGAACTAGTTTAGATTCCATCTCCTCTTGATTTTCATGTTCTTTGAGCTCAGATCACATGTTCAGGGTAGCATTAACCTTAAGCTCACAAAAACAGAACACTGATGAAATGTGGTAGCAGCAGTCAGCCTGTGGTCTGATCCCGATGTTCTCGACCCGCAGGTTCGAGAGCTGCAGGAACGGATCCAGAAGGCGGCAGCCTGCACCTGCCTGCTGCCTCTTGGCAGAGACCGTCTGTACCGTCGATACTGGCTCCTCCCCTCAGCCGCCGCTCTGTTTGTGGAGGACGACTGCTTCGGCCTGACGGAGGACATGCTGCAGCCCCGCCCAAAACCCACACAGGACGCCACAACCAAGATGGAGGACGAGGAGGGTGTCAAGGAGCAGTCGACTGACGGGAGGTATGTTAGGTTTTTATTTTGGATTTTTGTGAAAAAAGAGGAGCTGCTGCTTTTACAAACGTTTCCAATGGTAACCAAACCTTCGACCTTCATAGTGCTGGCTCAAGCCCCGCCCCCCTCCACACCTGTGGGCTGCCGGTCAACCGTCCCAACCAGTGGTCTTTCTACAGCTCGATGGAGGAAGTGGATCAGCTGATAGAGGCTCTGAACCCTCGAGGCCACAGAGAGAGCAGCCTGAAGGAGGCGCTGCTGCAGGAGAGAGAGAGGCTGCAACAGGTGCTGCGGAGCTGTGACAGGAACAAGTACAGGCACACAGGTAAAGTTGCAGGGATGTACCTGTACAGGCACACAGGTAAATGCTGGTAAGCCTATAGGATACTTCCAGGTGTGAATGTGAACACTGATGGACCAGTAAACACACCTGTCCTGTTTGTCCAGATAATCCTGAATCGTCCCGATCCGTACCAGAATGCACTGCTGCTGAGACTGTGATGGAGGTGAGACTGAGAGACCTGCTGCTGGACATTGAGGACCGAATCCACCAGGGAACCCTGGGAACTCTGAAGGTACACACACTTGCTCATGAATACAGAAGCAAACACAAAGTAGTTGACCTCCGACTCACCTGTCCGTCTCTGTCCAGGTGATGGACAGACAGGTGTGGCGCTCAGCACTGGAAGCAGGAAACTATGAGCTGCTGTGTTCTGAAGGCAGAGAAAATGGAGGGATGGATGGACGAGTGGAGGCCATGGAGGTGGACTCTGCCCAACTGAGAGCCAGAGACAGGTATGCAGACTCAGGTACAGGAAGGTAGCTATCAGCCTAGAGTGGGTTTTGGTTCCAGAATCTACTTTTGTTTCAGATCTAGTTGACAGCAATTACAGCAAGGGGTTCCTAATAAACCAACTGGGTCCAACGCAGGGGTTCATAATAAATCGACTGGGTCCGATGCAGGGGTTCATAATAAACTGACCACTGTATTCTGGGGGTGTGTGTGTGTGTGTCAGGCTGCAGGAGCTGAGGTCCGACAGCGTGGTGACCTGTGGGACCAGTGGCAGTGCGACTCCTCAGGTGGTCAGCAGCTCCGTAAGAGTCCTGGCTCAGGCTCTCGCTCACATCGAGCAGGGCATCGAAAGACGCTTCCTCAAAGCTCCGCTGGGTGAGTGTGTGCAGACCTGGCTCAGTCTGGGAGGTTCTGAACAGCTTGAATGTAAATCAGACCAGATGTCCAAATACCGTCGTCTGCTCTGTGATCTGTTCTGCATCCTCACTGTAATCAACAGCATGTCGGTCAACTCAGGTCGTTTCCTTGCAGGTGATGAAGACTCAAAGAAAGACCAGAAGATGAAGAAGAACAGGAAGAAGGATGAGGACCAGGCCAGTGATGGTATGAGGTCCTGTAGCTCCACAGAGCAACGTGCAGATTAAACATCTGGTCACTGTAGTTTGACACGTCTTTCTCTTCAGTAGAATCATATTCTGATCTAGTCTCAGGTCTGAGGCTCATGTGTAGTGTTTACAGTGTCAAACCAGAGTCACTAACCGGTTTTCTGTGTCAGATGGCAGTGACAGCGGTCGGGTGGTTAAGACGGTACTGGAGCGATGGAGGGAGTCTCTGCAGGCCTGCACCAGTTTGTCTCAGGTCAGAAAGACGCCACATAATTTTATTTAAAGTTCAGTCTGTAAACTGAAGCAGCTTCTTTTTCTGTGTCAGTCGAGCACTGAAGACTTAGTCTAAGTCTTAGACCCGACTATAGGTCCCACCTGACTGCACATTAAAGATCTGATTGGCTGAATCAGCATCAATCAGAGGATGATTTCCTGTCACAGAAAGGATTGAATATGTTGGAGACAGCACTATGACAGAACAAAGGTGGAACTGTGTGTGTGGTGGAAATAACAAGCTGATGTGTGTGTACACGCAGGTGTTTGTTCACCTGTCCACTCTGGAGCGAAGCATCCTCTGGTCTCGCTCTGTCCTCAACGCTCGCTGTCGTATCTGTAGACGGAAAGGAGACGCCGACAACATGCTGCTGTGTGACAGCTGTGACCGAGGCCACCACACCCACTGCCTGAGGCCCCGCCTCAAGGTAACTAGCCACACCCACTGCCTGAGGCCCCGCCTCAAGATAACTAACCACACCCACTACCTGAGGCCTGTATATGTTTAACTCTCGTGTTTGTAAAACAGAAAATTCAAAGGCCTTTAACAACATTAGAGCATATAAACATCAAAACACCAATGACTGGAACCAAAGTCGTCTTAAAGGAAAGGACGATATATACAGGCATTGTGTTATATGGAGCTGGACACAGAGAAGTGGTGAAAGTTAGTGAAAATGAAATGTTTTAAACCTACAGCTTCATCAATAGCAGTTAGCAGCCCCACCACAACGGACACGTTCTGACCTTTGACCTTTGTCAGCATCATGTGACTGTAGAGACCAATAGAAATCAAATGGACATTAGGTTTAGTGCCGTACCAAGCGATGGCCACCAGGGGGATGCAGTGACATGCAGTGCATCTGAAGGCTTTACAGGAAAGTGGTTTCAGAGTAGCCTGGCCAGGCAGACCGACTCACTTCGTTAGCAAAAGAATGTGGGTCTGGACCCCTTGCCTTAGGGGGAGTCTCTTCTTCAGGCTTCTAAGGAGCCGGGCCATCACAGCCATTTACCAATGCCAGTCCCAAGTCAGTAAATCTTCTACAACTGACTTTTGCTGTTTGTTCAAAAATATGCACAGAACTCGTGATACACGTGTATTGTCAAAAACCACAACACTCATTCACTAGTGTCTCTACCTCACGCCATGTTAGATTAACGCTAGGTTTGTTTGTTGATACGGTCACTTTGCTCACGCCATTTCCTTTGTTTCCGATTGGTTTATTCTGCGTCCACTGGCCTGCCCCCAGGACTTCGATCTCAACCTCTGAGATTCCAGATTACTTCTTTATATAGAATAGAAAAAGAGTTAGCCTCTTAGCAACATGCTAATGGTTAACACATTGGTTCCTGTGGAGTAACTGTACCTTTGTCTGGGTCTGTCTCAGTCGGTCCCAGAGCATGACTGGTTCTGTCCAGACTGTCGACCCAAAAAGAGATCAAGCCGCCTCCCGTCTCGTCAGCGCTCTTCTATCGACGAAGATGAAGAGCAGGAGGATGAGGAGGAGGAAGAGCAGGAGGATGAATCTGAGGAGGAAGAGGAGGAGTCAGAGGAAGAGGAGGAGGATGAGGAGGAGGAGGAGGAGGAGGAGGAAGAGGAAGTAGTAGTGAGGTGAGTATGAAAATATTCACATCAGCCGTTTTAGAAAGATCTTTGTTAATCAGCAGCTGCTCCTCTGCATCTCTGCAGCACTAAGAGGAGTCAGGCCCCGCCCCCCAAAGCCAAGACCCAGGCCCCGCCCAAAGTCCAACAGACCACACTGAAGAACAACGGGGGCTCAGCAGGGACCTCTAAGTCAGTATCTGCTCTCATACCAGTGGTTTGTAGCTCTGATCCCAGTGTGGACTCCACTGACGCTTCTTTTCATCACAGGTCCTCAGGTAATAAAAAGGCCACGCCCCCGAAATCGAAGGCCAACACAGCGTCCGGCAGTAAAGCTCCACCTCGTCCAGGGAGTCGGAATAGTGCTCGTCTGAGCCACGAGATCCTGGCACCAGCCGGAAACACCAAGACGTCACCTGGTCTGGGCGAGTCCCGCAAGAGGCCGTCCACAGGTAAACAACCAATCAGTAACCAGGAAACAGTATTAGAAATAGTCCTATGTGAAAGGTAATGTATCTTGCCTGTGGTACAAAGTTGTCAAAGAGCTGAAAATAAAAGTACAATTTATTATTTAGTACTAGGTTTTCTCCTGTATCACTGGTCATTTTTACATAATCTGACGCTGCAGCTTGGTTTGATAGTGAAGCATCTTATTTTGAAAGTTCCTTGTTTCACTTCCAGTGAGAAGCAGGAAGTGCTAATATTCAACAAAGGTATGAGCAGCTCAGGATCGTACTGGATGAAGTGGTCTCGCTGAAGTCGACCTCAGTAAAACCAGTAACTGTCTGCTCTGCTCCTCCCCCAGGTGCCGCTCCCCCTCCCAAACCCTCCAGACCCGTCCTCCCCCCTCCCTCCTCCTCATCTTCGTCCAGCCGCCGCTCGTCTGGCAGGAACCACGGCGTCCACGAGCTGTCGGCGTGCGAGCAGCTGACCGTGGAGCTGGTCCGACATGACGACAGCTGGCCCTTCATGAAGCTGGTGTCCAGGACTCAGGTACACACACTGCACCTGCGCTGCACACACACAGTGGACACAGGTAAAACTGTCTGCAGCTCACCTGCGTGTCTGCTTGTCCGCAGGTGCCCGATTACTACGACATCATCAAGAAGCCGATAGCGCTCAGCACCATCAGAGAGAAAGTGAACAACTGTGAATATCAGACGGCAGGTGAGGATCCTTCCTTCGCTGTCAGAAGCAGCTGTTTGTCTCAGCAGCGAAGCATCGTCATCGATTTTAAAAAGTGCTCACTGCGTTTATTTTTGTTTTTTAAAGTGAATGTGTGAGAAATGATGCCATGTGTGTCCTGTGTGTCCAGGTGAGTTCATCTGCGACGTGGAGCTCATGTTCTCCAACTGCCTCCAGTACAACCCTCGCCACACTAACGAGGCCCGAGCCGGCCTCCGCCTGCAGCAGTTCTTCCACTCGGAGCTCAGCAGGCTCGGCCTATCAGAACGTGGCTCCGCCCCTCCTGCCAAACGCTCCCGACACTGAACCAAACGCCCCATATGACCTCATCGCTGTCCTCTCTGCTGATTGGTCCACGGCCTGGAAGCTGCGGTTGTTTTCCTCCTGACGGACCCACATGGTGCTGAAAAAAGTCCTGGGTTCCCCATCGTGACATCTGACCCCGTGAGGCAGCCAGTCTCTGCTCACTGCTTCTTCTGCTGTGATGCACCATGTCTGCTGCCCTGGGGTCAAAGGTCACGAAGTCTAACCGGAACCCCAACAGTAAATGATGTTAAAGTAACCCGGAGCTGTGAGCCAGCTCTCCGTCTGGATTCCTTCGTCAGCTGAGACGTTACCTCTTCGTTCTGTTCGAGCTGCAGCTGCATTCCATATTTCCCTTGATCCAGAAAAACAAAAGCCACTGAAACTTCAGCTTTGCACTGACGCTAAAGACCAATCAGGCTGTTTGCTCAGGGACTTTGATTTGATGAAATGCTCAGTAACAGTGCGGCGGCCGCGTGGCCACAGGTGTTTGTTGATCAGATGAAACCATTTCATTAACCCACATTGAGGTTTGTGTTTGTGCACATGATGTGTGACATTTACATTTTGACTTACAATTCTCAGCTGGCATGAAAGTTCAGGTGACACGTCATCAGTGAACGTGGGTTTGGTTGCAAACTGGCAGCTGGACACATGAAATGAAAAAAGCTTTATCATGTGCAGACAAAGGCAAAACTCTGGAAGTAAAAGTTCCTTAAAACTCAGACACTGAACACAAGGTTCTCATTTTCATGACCTGAACTCTGAAGTCCAGTTTGCACTTTTCTCCTCAGCTTTAGTTTTCCCTGACAGTTGTTTGCTGTTGGCTCTTTTTGTTTTGGTAATCCTCCTTAAAAAACTGAAGTTCCCACTTGAAAACAGTTCAGACCCTCAGGGAAACATCTGTCTGACAGGTTTCAGTCCAGAGACCGACTTTGCATTTGAAACATGTGTCCTGCATCATGTGCACAAACGAGCTGATGATCTCTGGGGTGGAGACAAACCATCAGCGCACACAAAATATTTGTCTTTTGTAAAATGCAAACAAAGTTTCCAGCTTGTTCAGGTCTCAGTTTTAGTTTTCTGTTCTACTGAACGACAACGTTCACTAGATTCATCTGAGAAATATTTAGTTCTAGTTCTTCGCTGGTGGTTCTCTTAGCTTTCAGGCTGGAAGAACTACACCTACCAGCACCTCTGGTTTTGACTTTAGCTCCATATTTGACACAGATGTGGTTTCAGCAGCTAAAACAAAAGAAAAACTGTGGAACTTCCTTTACACACCTGAGCTGCGTGGCCTCTGTGGATTTGTAGTTTTTGTGTTTTGACTACTGTGAGTTTTCCTGCTTTAGTTTTACGTTGGGCTGCTGTCTTCAGTTCTTCTTCTGTGGTGTTTGTGTGTTGGTGCACGGAGGTCAGTCCTCTCCCTCTGCTGCGTATTTATTTAGTTGAAGTCTGTGTTGGCTTTATTTATGACTGTTAGACGCCCTCTGCCTCCTGACGCCTCTAACCTGTTTTTGTTCTGATGGAAAAATAAATGGACGTTTTATACCTGACTGCTGCCTGTTGATCTGCTCACACACCTGTCACACCTTCATGTTCCTGCTGGTTCCACCTGTGTCCAACCTTAGAGACAAACTATTTGATCTGCGATTGGAACATGGTACTTTTCACAGCACCACATGGTTCCGCCTGCTGGTCCTCTGCAGGGTCCAACATCAGGTTTGTTGATTTAAACTGACAAGCAGCTTTTAATTTAGTTTTTGCTCATCATACGTTTGGACTTTACTGGAAAAACCCTCATGAATACAGAACTTTAACTTGTCCTGATGTTCTGTAGCTTAGAAAAACTGTTTTACTAGTAGGTTTAACCTTTACTATGTGAATCAATACGGAACACATGGAGCTTCCACATTAATGATCCAAATCAATGAATTGATCCATGAGTCCAGGAGCTTTCACGACTTTACATTTAGCTCATACTTCTCGACTTATATTTTACTGAACGATTGCTGGTATTTGAGTATTTTTAATGTAAATATCAGCCCAGTGATGGTTCGTCCACACATTTTCTCCAGTACTATACTGTAACTTGTACCTTACATGAGTATTTCTGCTTCATGTTGCTGTATACTACTACTACTACTACCCTCAGAGGAAAGTATTGTTTGTACTTTGATTTAAGGAGCATAAAGCTTTAAAGTCGGTGTTTGATTCACAGGATGTTATTTTTATTATTTAGACCGTAAATAACTTTCTCGGTGGCTCAACACTCACTAATATACATAATGAGTACTTTTACTTGTGTACTAGTACTGAAGTAGGATTTTGTAACAGTACAACTGGATTTGTTTCGCTTATTCAGCCTGGTGAACATTCAGGACCCAAGACCAGGAGGACAACAGGCCCCCAACTCTCAGGTCAAGACCACCACACTGCAAGACAGTCTGAGACTCTATGGTGGTTCCGAGTCTCTGTGGAGGTTCTGAGTCTCTGTCGTATTGGTCCACCTCTCCTCTGCCTCTTGAGACCAGAGTCTTGTATTTTCCCTGCAGTCATGCAGTCCGGGTCTCTGGGGTGAACCGGTCCGGTTCTTGTGGCCCCTCCTCCCGGCCTCCTCCTCTTCGTCCCCCCACCCTCCTCCTCCTTCTCCGGTCGCCGGCCTCATTCCCGCTACCTTTCACCCTGAGAAGCCCCGATCTGACGGCGAAGCAGCGGACATACCCGGGACAACATGGTAAGAACCGGCCGGAGTCCGGCCCCGGCGCAGATAGCGCTCTGGAGAACCCGGTTTCCGAGCAGTCCGCATCGTGCGGGTCTCGGACGGACCGTTATGCGGCTCCGCGGGCAGCGTGATGTGAGCTAGCATGGATGCGTCAGTTAGCCGCTCCGAGCCCGACGGTTACTCGGTGATTACGTCACACAGGGACGGCTCCCGGTAACGGGATTAATTCCCGGGACGGTACCGCAGGTTCATCTGGGTTTTTACGTGTGACGGCCCGTTTCCCGGGCCGGGCTGGGCCGGGCCTGCCCCCAGGCCGTGTGGCCAGGGGCGGCCATCTTATTCCGGCCGCGGTCCTGCTGGTCAGACCAGCCCTCACCCAGAGAGCCCGGGCCGCCGGACCCGGACCAGACCCGACCGGCTGAACGGGGACAGCTTAAGGAGCGGGTTCTGGTTGTGGACTTAGTCCAGGTTAGTCAACGGAACCGGTCAGACAGTGACTCTGCAGTCTGTGTGGAGGCCTGCAGGCTCCAGTTCACCCCCCTCTGCCCCCCACAGACCTAACCAGACCAGGACCAGTCCAGTCTGAGCGGTCCGACCAACAGAACCAGTTCACCAATATTCAGGAAGGATTTAGAGGCAATGGATGAATGGGTTCCAATGATCAGTTTATTGATTATTGATAAAGCTGTTGGTGAATAATACTTTGTCTTTTTACTACAAATGTTAAAGTATTGATCAATAACAAACTGACGATTAGTTTGATAATTAATTATAAAAATCACATTCGATAATAAAAAAACATCAAAACTAAAAGAAGTTTTATCTTTGATCTTTTACTGCAGTAAAAGTCCAAAAGTACCATCATCCAGATGTACTTGAAGTATCCAAAGTAAAAGTACTCATTGTGCAAAACAGCCCATTACACATGAATGGATCTGATATTATTGGATTCTAATTATTGATAAATTATTGTGTTGATCACTTTAATGTTGCAGCTGACGTTAACTACCTTATATACTTCTAATTTGAAGTACTTTATATACTGCTGGGTAGCTGAAGTTAACTACCTTATATACTTCTGATTTGAAGTACTTTATATACCGCTGGGTAGCTGACGTTAACTACCTTATATACTTCTAATTTGAAGTACTTTATATACTGCTGGGTAGCTGAAGTTAACTACCTTATATACTTCTAATTTGAAGTACTTTATATACCGTGGGTAGCTGACGTTAACTACCTTATATACTTCTAATTTGAAGTACTTTATATACCGCTGGGTAGCTGACGTTAACTACCTTATATACTTCTGATTTGAAGTACTTTATATACCGCTGGGTAGCTGACGTTAACTACCTTATATACTTCTGATTTGAAGTACTTTATATACCGCTGGGTAGCTGACGTTAACTACCTTATATACTTCTAATTTGAAGTACTTTATATACCGCTGGGTAGCTGACGTTAACTACCTTATATACTTCTAATTTGAAGTACTTTATATACCGCTGGGTAGCTGACGTTAACTACCTTATATACTTCTAATTTGAAGTACTTTATATACCGTGGGTAGCTGACGTTAACTACCTTATATACTTCTAATTTGAAGTACTTTATATACCGCTGGGTAGCTGACGTTAACTACCTTATATACTTCTGATTTGAAGTACTTTATATACCGCTGGGTAGCTGACGTTAACTACCTTATATACTTCTAATTTGAAGTACTTTATATACCGCTGGGTAGCTGACGTTAACTACCTTATATACTTCTAATTTGAAGTACTTTATATACCGCTGGGTAGCTGACGTTAACTACTTTATATACTTCTAATTTGAAGTACTTTATATACCGCTGGGTAGCTGACGTTAACTACCTTATATACTTCTGATTTGAAGTACTTTATATACCGCTGGGTATCTGACGTTGACTACCTTATATACTTCTGATTTGAAGTACTTTATATACCGCTGGGTAGCTGACGTTAACTACCTTATATACTTTTGATTTGAAGTACTTTATATACCGCTGGGTAGCTGACGTTAACTACCTTATATACTTCTAATTTGAAGTACTTTATATACCGTGGGTAGCTGACGTTAACTACCTTATATACTTCTAATTTGAAGTACTTTATATACCGCTGGGTAGCTGACGTTGACTACCTTATATACTTCTAATTTGAAGTACTTTATATACCGCTGGGTAGCTGACGTTGACTACCTTATATACTTCTAATTTGAAGTACTTTATATACCGCTGGGTAGCTGACGTTGACTACCTTATATACTTCTAATTTGAAGTACTTTATATACCGCTGGGTAGCTGACGTTGACTACCTTATATACTTCTAATTTGAAGTACTTTATATACCGCTGGGTAGCTGACGTTAACTACCTTATATACTTCTAATTTGAAGTACTTTATATACCGCTGGGTAGCTGACGTTAACTACCTTATATACTTCTAATTTGAAGTACTTTATATACCGCTGGGTAGCTGACGTTAACTACCTTAGATACTTCTAATTTGAAGTACTTTCCATACTGCTGGGTATCTGACGTTAACTACCTTATATACTTCTAATTTGAAGTACTTTCCATACTGCTGGGTATGTTGGTATTTTCCCCCCAGGGATCAATAAAGTTTGATGATCAGTCTGTATTTTGTTGGATCCATCTGATCCTGAAAAGGAACTGAAGTTATCAGATAAATGTAGAGCAGGAAAAAGTCCAAGGTTTGGCTCTGACATGTAGTGAAGTCCAAGGATGAAGCAGCACAACATGGAAATACTCAGTTAAAGTACAAATACCTCAGAACTGGACTGAAGTGCAGTACTGCAGTACATATATTGTGTTAGTTTCCTTCTCAGTTCATTTGTTCGTAACAACAAACTTTATTTCCACAGAACATTTGACACAAAAACTGTAGACCTTAAAACACAATTGTCCAATAATATGAAAATATAATATGATTATAAATATGGAAGATGAACATTCGATGCAGGCCTGATGTCATAGACCTGAAATAAAGAGCTGAGTGACAGAACATGTGTGTGCAGCTGTTTGGGCTCAGGTCAGGTCTGATTTGCTGATGAGAATGAAGAGTTGATGAAAAGACTCATTAGTAGCTCAGTCACTTTCTTTACGATGTTGTGTTTGCTGACTCTCCTCGGTGGTGCGTTCATTGTCTTCTTGTGGTGGTGCATTTACTGGCTCGGCTCAGCAGTGTGTTCACTGATGCTGTGTTGTGGTGCCTTCACTGCCTTCCTGCCCACTGCAGGGTCCAGCGTGTGTTGGATTGGGTTTAGTTCAGCTCTGAATCATCTGCTATTAAAACCCTGTGACTCACTCTGCTGTCACTGTCAGCAGTAGCCAATCAGAGCTCACCAGGGGCCTGGTATCAGGTCTGAAATTCCTAGGTATGTAAAGGTTTGAACAAACGGCGACTGTCTATGAGCCAGTTTAGGGTAAAAATACTAAATGATGGATCAACACTGCTTTCATGATCAATAATCTATATTTTGGCTGGTTGTTGACCTGCAGGCATCAGGTGTGACAGTGAACGACGAGGTCATCAAGGTGTTCAACGACATGAAGGTGAGGAAGTCTTCGACCCAGGACGAGGTGAAGAAGAGGAAGAAGGCGGTGCTGTTCTGCCTGAGCGAGGACAGGAAGAAGATCATCGTGGAGGAGGGGAAGCAGATCCTGGTGGGTGATATCGGAGAGACCGTGGATGACCCCTACGCCTGCTTCGTCAAGCTCCTCCCCCTCAACGACTGCAGATACGGCCTGTACGACGCCACGTACGAGACCAAGGAGTCCAAGAAGGAGGACCTCGTCTTCATCTTCTGGTAATAGTCGCCCGGGCCCAGCTCCGGGTTTACCTGCCTCTTTATTTAAAAATTCATTTTCTTTACCGTCACCAAGTGTCTGCTGTGCAGAGTAGAACCAAACAGGAGCTCCTGGTTCTGGTTTTGGTTCTGGTGTTAATCAGCTCGGTAGGATGTGATTCCCTCGTTTTAAACCTGGATCCCTGTAGAGCTGTCGACTGCTGATTTAGTGTCTTTTCAGACTTTTCTCAGACCTGAGCCGACGTTGTCAGGTTCTGTTGTGTTCAGAAAGACGGTCCTCACAGAACCAACTCTGTAATCTCATCTTGATTTGAGCACAGTGAAACCCAACGAGGTTGTCCCATCAGCCAAACAAACTAACGGGACAAAAGTTCTGAGCTCGGTCCGTTCATGAATTCCCTTCTGACAGAAACATCTGCCCAGCTCCACCACAGACGTCAGAGTCCAGCCTCTGCGTTCAGCTCAAGAACAGTTCTGGTTCCAGGCTCCAAAACCAAAAGGAAAACATGACCTTAATCATTTATCAGTTAATGGAATAAATGTTCCAGTTCTAGATCTAAAGCTAGAACTAAAGATTGATGTGAGTATTAGTTCGTATTGATCAACTGGTCCGGACCAGGGACAAGATCTTGTCGCATAAAAAGAGTTTATGTCATTTTTCACAAAAACAGAACCTGGTTCCTGCTTCTTACCTGTGAGGTTTTCTGTTTTTCACTTTTGTCAGATAAGGCAGGACATCTGGTTCTAGGGACTGATCAATAGATCAATTAGTCCAGAAAATAAGGAACAGATCAATAATGGAAATGCTGATCATTTGTTCTGACTGTGATGCTGCTCCGCAGGGCCCCAGAGAGCGCTCCACTGAAGAGCAAGATGATCTACGCCAGCTCTAAAGACGCCATCAAAAAGAAGTTTACAGGTGAGGTGTCATGTGACCTGCTGAGGTCCGATTACACGTTTACACAGGAAGTCACCTGTCTCACACCTGCACCACTGCTCAGATTCTAAGGGGTGGGGGTTTGACCTTTGACCTCTGACCATGTCTGATGCCCCTGCAACACAAAGATGCTTGTGTGGCAAGACATCACACACTGTCTCGTCTGTTATTAATGAGAGCTGGAAACAACGATGGTTCCACAAAATCAGGTGTGTCTGTCAGGTGTACTTGACCCTACTGACCTCAGGTATGTCTCCTCAGGTATCAAACACGAGTGGCAGGTGAACGGGCTTGACGATATCCAGGACCGCAGCACGCTGGCCGAGAAGCTGGGCGGGAACGTGGTGGTGTCTCTGGAGGGCAAGCCGCTGTGATGTCACCGTGGCCGAGCGGAGCCAAGCCAACCGCCGTGCCATCCGGACCGAAGCACCTGCCCCCACCTGAACACCGCCGCTTCACCCAGCAGCTTGCTCTGTCTGTCCCCATGTCCTGAAGGACTTAGCGTCTTTAGGCCTCTCTGTTTTCTTTTTGTTTTTGTTCTTTTTGCTTTTGTCCAACATGGAGATCTCATTAACATAATGATATGCAAACACCTCCCAGTTCGTTGCCACACGACTTCTGTTCACCTGGCAGAAAAAACCGACACACCACCAAACCCCAGGAAGGTTGTCTCTCTCTCACAGCCAGAGTTTTGCCAAAAAGTCGATGTGAAGGAAGCAGCCGCATGTGTTGGAGGCGAGCGACGCGCCGCGACGTTCCGCCTCCTGCAGCACACGGGTTTTTTACATATGACTTTATTTATTATTGTAAAGTGTTGTTTCTTCTCCACTGTGTTCACCCCCAGGCACACACATTGTTAGACTATGCATTGAGAAGAGAAGATCACCCAGCACTTCTTGTTGAAACACTACAGTTGAGACAGAAAAGATCCTGATGTTAAAGTTTCTGTATTTATGTCACCGAGCTAACGTTTGTTTACCTCAGTCTCCATTCCTGTCGGACGCACCGTCATTCTAGCTGTTTGGTCGTCGCCTTACTTTCAGTTCGAATGTAACCGTCACACCAGTTAGTTAGAGTGCACTTTTATTTTGTAAAGACACACTACAGGAAGCAGATTTGACCCCAGCAGTGAGAGATGCCCTCACGACAACAAGAACAACAAGAACACGACGACATCTGGAGCCTTAAAGGAACGTTGTTTCTGAGATCACAGGAAGCCACTTTGCAATAAAAGCCTGTGGCAGATCTGACGCCTCCCGCCTCGTCTCTGCTTCCACCAATCACAGAGCGCTTTCACCCACTGGTCGCTCACCTCAGATCAGCCACAGAGGTTCCGTTTCCTGCCGGTGGCTCACCTGTCGGGTTCTGGCAACCTGTGCGTGAAGACGTTCTGTGACACTGTGAATCACTATAGAGTCAACAGTGGGATCCAGGTAGAGTCTCATAGACCTCACTAGAACCAAAATGACCTTAAAAGAACCCGTCACTCTTTTAGAACCAGTGTTATTGTGCTAGAGCTGCTGACCCAGTAGAACTGCAGTATAACACAACTGTTCTCATGTTCTAATGTATGACAGCAAAACCTCAAGGGAACCATTTCTCTCCAAAATGACTCCAGTAGTTTAGAATCACAGTGTGGTTCTACTGGGCCTTAGTAGAACAAATCTGGTCAGTGGTCAGAGAACCTGTCTGAACTTAGAACCCCATCAGAACCTGTCTGAATTCAGTAGAACCCCATAAAAATCAGCCTTTTTCTTCTAAGGCTTTTGCTGATAGAAAATAAATTTGCACTAAATCAATAGGATCTGTACCCACTGACCAGGTCTCTGGTTTCTTGTTTCCTGTACCACATCAGGCAGGGACTAACAGACTTTAGTCCATATCTGGACCAATGCTGACCTGCCTCAGTCCAGCACCTTCAGAAAGTGAGTGAAAACTACATTCACAACCTAAAAAGGTAAAAAGCTGTGGAAGCAGCCAGAGTCCACTTCAACAGAAACCAGAACCTGGTATTGGACAACTTCAGCAGAAACCAGAACCAGGTATGAGCCAGGTCAAAATCCAGTGCCAACTTTGGTTCAGCTGAGACCACATGAATCCCGTTGTATAAAAGAGCATAAAGAGAAGGGGGACGCTCCAAGAACCTGATCCTCCTGCTGCTATTTCTGGACTCACATACTCCAGTCATCCTGTCCACAAAAGGACAGAGTGCACGAAGACGAGTGCACAACAGACACAGACATACAGCAACACAACAGGTTGATATTACGGAAGCTCACATGTACAAATAGATATCAAAGCATAGTAAATGTGGTGATAAATAAAATAAAAATAATACATGTGGAAAATTAATAGAGGAATAAAAAATGTGGACATTGCATGTTTTTATTTTTTATCTACACTCGGATTTATTTAGTTCAGATCCAACTCTCAGCTTCTGGGGGTTTTTGGTTTATGATGGACCTAAACAGTCAGGCTTCCCTTTACTGCCAATTTACCCCAATTTTCATCATTTACTGCAGGTCTCAGTGAGCCCATGGGTGCACAGACAACTGTCCTGGATCACTGTGACAGAAGGAAACTTAAAAACAGCAGATTCTGCATGAAGTTCTGCAGGTTTTGTTTCCTCTGGTTTCTCGGTGGGTTTATGGAGCTTTGTTGTGGAGGGGCGTCAGAAATCCTCAGGAAGTGAAAGTCACAATGAATCACTTCAGCGTTTCATGTCTGTGTTCACATTTCCCTGAGTTAGGACTAAGGGTTTTACAGAACCCCCCTTCATCAGAAATCTAGTTTTAGCACCCAGTTAAAACAAACCAGCTGGGCTGCTTCCCGTCTCTCAGCTCAGCTCAACACATGCTGAGCTTTCAGACTGGTCCTCTGACTCTGAGACAGGATGGAGATTTGTTCAGGAAGCAAACAGGATGTTTCACTGTTTCCATGATTGAGTTTTTCCACAATCAGAAGAAGGAAACTGAGTCTTCAGAGTGCAGACAACACATACATCTACATTTAATCCCTTCATTCACACATATATTGGCTTTACTTGTTACTACTCTGCCTTATTTGAGAGGGAAATATTTTAGCTTTTTTATGTGAAAGTTTATCTCTGAAATCCTCGGAAAAATAACTCATTACCATATGAAGACAAATGTACTGCAGAAAAATCTTCTTCTGTGGTGCGGTCGCATAAAACCACCTAAAATGAAAATACAATGCACCTCAATTCTGCAGTGAAGTACTTCATGAAGTGTATTTCTACAACTGTGTGTTCTCTGACAAAAATGCTTATGAGTGAGACAAAGATGGCGAGAACACTGAGAACTCCATTACCCAGAATTACTCTCAGGTTAGTCTACAAACAGGGATCTGCCTCCTCCTGTTGGTCACTGCGGGCAGAGAACTACAGTGTGTTTACATAAGTATTTCATGTTTTTATTCAGGTTGTTATATCACTTACTTGTTTGCAGGGCTGCTCTCTGATGGAAAATACTACAAATAAAATAATAATTTTTCACCCAACACAACACACAATCATTAACACTACTGAAACTGCTGAAGTGGTCTACAAACTACAGATTATTACTAATTATCAATAGGACATTTGTTAAATTTCTATTTTGTTAATTTATATATGATTGTTATTTATACATTATCATCTGGGCAAAATGTAGAAGAATACTTTTGAAAGGCTTACTTCACTCTGGATTTGCAAATAAATACTGAAATTACGAAATTTGACTAATCCATATGAAATATACCCACAAAAATGTGTAATTATTTTAAGTAACACTATAGAGTTTGTTTGATGTTGTATTTGATCAGATATATATAATAAATGTTTTACTCATATAGGAAAATCACTTTGCTTCATGTGATTTGCCTTTTAGAGTCAAAATGTGATGTTGAACATTTAATTTACCAATCATTTTTATTCAGATCAGATTTTTATAATTGATTTTAATGATGTTAATACAAGTCAGTTTTTAAATCTCTGATTTTTATTTTGTGTTTAATTTGTGTAAATTAGAATTTTAGTTTTTTTTTTAGTTAGTTTTTTATGGTCGTATTTTTTATTTATTTATTTTTTTTTCCTTTGATCGATTAAATCTGGCTGGCCGTCGTGACGTCACGGCACTTCCGGTCTCCACCCGTTGGCCGCCATGATGGTGGGTCTCTGCTTTTTCTCTTTCTGTCGTGTCTCCGGTTGATGTTTGTGTCCGTTACCAGGGCTGGCGCGTGGCGGGGGTTGGTGAACCGTCCCGCCGCTCGCTGGTGTTGAGTTACGGCGAGTGTGTCGGTAAACTAACGGCTCTGTGCTCTCTCTGTCTCCGCAGCAGGAAGGGCTGGACGACGGACCCGACTTCCTCTCCGAGGAGGACCGGGGAGTGAGTGCTCACTGTTCACCTGTCTGGGTTCACCTGTCTCGGTTCACCTGTCTGGGCTCACCTGTTTGGGCTCACCTGTTTGGGTGCTGCTCTGCGGCGTGTAGTTAGCCTTAGCTCGGGCTAAGTAGCCTGGTTAGCCATGGGAGCGAACGTTAGCTTCGTGCTAACGCTTTTAGCCTCAGACCGGGTCTGTCAGCTGTGGTTAAACTGTTTTCCCGGGTCAGAACCCGAACCCCGGCCCCGCTGTAGCCTGTGCAGCCGCAGGCCGTTAGCTTCCGATGCTAACTTTGCTGCACCGAAGCTAACGAGCTGCTGCTAACGATCACTGTCACGTGACTGTGTCATTGTGGTTTGAGGTCACCTGCAAACTCAGACGCAAACGCGTTGTTACTGGTTTTAGGAGTCCCAGTTTGTTAGACCCACTGAGTCACTCAACTATGATCCTTAAAGCAAGTTAGAGGTGCTGTGTATTTCCATGGTACTTCTACTGCAGTACTTATTGTGTTGTTACTGCAGTACTTATTGTGTTGTTACTGCAGTACTTATTGTGTTGTTGAGAAGATTTAAAAGATGCTGAGTTGTCTGGTCGTTCTTTTAAAGATGAGTCTTGATGTGATTTTTCCTTATTAAACTTCAGATTTATTTGTTTTATTGTTGTTGAATCATTTTAAAGTCAAAGTGTTTGTTTTGTTGAACAAGCAGCTGAGCCGATTCTTTCATCTTAAATATTATTTTTCTCTTTTTAGTTTTATTACGTTCACAACCAAGATTTCAGTCTTTGTGTGAATAAAATGACTTAAAGTAAAATAAGGCCAATCAGGCTTTGCATTGAGTAGAGGTGTGTGAATGTTAATCAGCTCACACTCTTCAGGGTCTGTGTGGCATTATGGGATATGTGGTCTCTATCCTCTGCAGCCACGGGCCGTGAACGTGGACCTGCAGACGGACGCCACGCTGCAGGTCGACATCTCTGACGCCCTGAGTGAGAGAGACAAGGTCAAGTTCACCGTCCACACCAAGGTGAGCCAGTGAATCCAGTCACAGGCTGCGTCCACATCATGTTACACATCACGCCCCGCTTATGTCACAGCGCTGTTAGAATGGTCAGATCAGATCTGGGCCTCTTGCATATGTGGTCCTGATCCGATACCTATCTGACTCGAGTGTGTGAGCGCTGTCAGCCCAGCCCTTAAAGTGCCAGTTAAAAATATGTTCTCAATGCCCTGTGACTGGAGAAAACACAAACATAACACAAAAAGATCCTACAACACCCAGGATGCATTGTAGTCACATAGGTCACACAGAGAAAAGCAGTTACTCACTGAGACACACACACCGGTGGCTGACTGGGGATCAGCGGAGTCTGAGGTTAAGGCCTGGGATGTGGACGCAGCCTGAGTTGACTTCATGTTTGTGTTGATCACACGTGAACGTTGCCCGTCTCTGAACACGCAAACACACACAGATCTTTCAGTTTATTGTTAGAAAGTTGATCGAATCCCAGTTCATAACAAAAACACACAGCTATTCAGACTCCAGATCATTGTTTCTGCTTGTTGCTGGTTCTCAGGCTAATCAGGTGAGGTTGTTTCCACAGAGCACGCTCCCGAACTTCAAGCAGAACGAGTTCTCCGTGGTGCGACAGCATGAGGAGTTCATCTGGCTGCACGACTCGTTCGTGGAGAACGAAGAGTACGCTGGATACATCGTAAGAAACACACACACACTCCTCCAATCCATCCACCTTTATTTATAGAGAACAAGGAGACGACACAGAGGTCACAGAGCTGTGTACAGTTGGGGTTTGGTTGCGTGTGATTAAAATCTGAATCCAACCCACATCAACATGTTTCTGTTGTCACTTACAGCTGAGCTCACTGACAGCGTTTAGTGTAACCAGACAGAGAAGAGCCTCTGCTGGCCTTACCTGTTTTTCCATTAAACAGTGTGTGTGTCACTATTTTACTGTCTGAACCACAGGAAACACATGAGCACACAGATATGACAGTCACTGTCATTACATACAGAGCAGTGTGTGCAGAGGTTGTTTCCAGGCCTCAGTCTTGGTGTTGTTGTTGGTGTTGTGTAGATCCCCCCTGCGCCCCCCAGGCCAGACTTCGATGCGTCTAGAGAGAAGCTGCAGAAGCTGGGGGAGGGAGAAGGGTCCATGACCAAGGAGGAGTTCACCAAGATGAAGCAAGAGCTGGAGGCGTGAGTCCTGTCACAGCTGCTGTTTTCTTTTTCCCTGTTTTTATTATTGACTGAGAGAAAAGCTCCTCGCTGACTAACGCTCTGTGTTCTCACTCAGAGAGTACCTGGCCATCTTTAAGAAGACCGTCGCCATGCACGAGGTCTTCCTGTGTCGCGTGGCCGCTCATCCTGTCCTCAGGAAAGACCTCAACTTTCACGTGTTCCTGGAGTACAACCAAGATGTGAGTAACATGATGAAGCTGTTTTCCTCACAGTTTAAAGTCAGTTGAGGAAATAAAAGTCTTCAGGTTTTACAATGGATGAATCTTTATGCTGTAGAAGCAACATTATTTCAAATATTAAGAAGAACCAGAAGAAACGTCCTTCTGTGTGTGTTATTTGCATTAAAATATGATATAATAGAAGAGAATGTGCTGTTGCAGTATGTTGCATGTAGAGTTCATGATGCCGCTACCATTGAGACCTTTGACCTCTCCACTCTCACAGCTGAGCGTGCGAGGGAAGAACAAGAAGGAGAAACTGGAGGATTTCTTTAAGAATGTGGTGAAGTCGGCCGACGGCGTCCTGGTGGCCGGAGTCAAGGTGATGACCCAGTGAAGCAGCAGGCTGAGTTTTCTGTCTGTCCTCATCCTTTGGATCCTTAACTGTCTTTTCTGTTTCAGGACGTGGACGATTTCTTTGAGCATGAGAAGACGTTTCTGTTAGAATACCACAACAGAGTGAAAGACGCTTCAGCCAAGTCGGACAGAATGATCCGCTCGCACAAAAGTGAGAGTCCAGCTGAGTTTGTATCGCACTGAACATGTGACTAAACATTTAGAGGATGTAGCTCAGTGTCTGGGCGGGACCAGTTATGGGGAATTTGACCTTTTTGTTTTAAAGCAGCAACAGCTGCTGATTCAGTGTGTAACTGAGTCCAGATCCCATCCAGAGACTGACAGCACCAATGAATGTGTGTGAATCCAGAACCTGGTTCAGCTTATGGGTCTGAGCCGTAGACCTCCATTCTTGTCCAAAAACTATTAAAACCACAGCAGGGAGCCACACCGCTGACCTGGCTCACATGGTTCTTCCTCACCAACAATGGGAGGCCCCTCTTTTTCCAAAAACCAGCTCCAGAACCTGAGAACTGCAGCTTCTCTCTGCTCACAGAAACGACTGGAGCTGGTTTTTGGAAAAAGAAGGGCGTCCCATTGTTGGTGAGGAAGAACCATGTGAGCCATGTCAGCAGAAAACAAAAGTCCAAATTAGGTCCTGAGGTTTTGCTGTTTGTGTTCAGATGCTGCAGATGACATCAACAGAATCGCCTCGTCTCTCTACACATTAGGAACGCAGGACTCCACAGACCTCTGCAAGTATGAGCTGCCCGAGCGTTCGCACAAGTTTAAAACACAGAAGTGTTTAATTCTGTTTTTCATCCTTGGTTATTGAGGCAGCAGGTCAATGTTTTGTCCCGTTTCTTCTGTTTAAGGTTCTTCCTGAAAGTGTCGGAGCTGTTTGAGAAAACAAGGGTATGTTTGAGACTGGTCCTGCTCACTCTGAGCTGATGTGATGACCCACAGCAGAAACGTATCAGAACACTGAGCGCCACCTCACTTCCTCCAAGCATCACACAGTCTGATTAACTGCAGAACACACCAGAGCTGAGACAGAGCTGTAGCTTTAACACCTTGCTGCTGAAAAGTTTCATATTTGTTGACTCAGGTCTGTCATTCAGCCAGGGACACACCTGACACAGGTACAGTGACATAGAACAGTCCACAGTCACAGCAGTCCATCGGCGAATGGTACGGAAAACCACAACTATTCTCTGGGTAGTTTTCTGCCTTGTTAGGCCTCAGTGTTTCTCTGTTCAACACTACAGTCTGTGGTGTCTGGACCACATTAACAATGAGCTTCTGTTCTATGCACTGACTCTGTCGTCGTTCTGCAGAAAATTGAAGCCCGTGTTGCAGCAGATGAAGACCTGAAGCTGGCCGACCTGCTGAAATATTACCTGAGAGAGTCGCAGGCTGCGAAGGTCAGACTGCTCACCCACATTCAGCCTTCACTCGGTGGTTGTTCTGTGTGTTACCAGCACATCTCTTGTTAAGACTCACACACTGTCCCTCAGATCATCACCTAATGCTTTAAACACATCACAGGTTAAAGGTAGTTTGATCTTCAAAAGCTGCAGAAATTTCCTAAGGCTCCTGTAAGAAACAGATTATTTGTTGGGGACTATTTTCAGCAGTGGATGAATTCAGTGTGAGTCCATTTATTAGTCAGTGGTTATTGTAAATGTGGAGTTTGGTGCTGATGTGACCCTGCAGGACCTCCTGTACCGGAGAAGCCGGGCTTTGGTGGACTATGAGAACGCTAACAAGGCTCTGGATAAAGCTCGAGCCAAAAACAGAGACGTCCTGCAGGCCGAGACCAGCCAGCAGCTCTGCTGCCATAAGTTTGAGAAGATCTCTGAGTCTGCCAAGCAAGGTCAGAACCCGATCCCTGTTCCTGTTATTCCTGTTCTTTTTTGCCTGTATTGTGGATCCTTTACTGTTTTCACTCATCCCTGATTATTTCTGTTTCAGTTCTCATGACTTTTACTGCTGCTGTTTTTCCACCTTCACAGACGAACAGCTTTACTGTCTGTTAGTGTGCAGTGCTCGGACTGTGAGCCGGCAGTCACACTGAAACAGCTGCTCCTGATGACAATTCTGCTAATCCTGCTTGGTGTTGTTCTGCAGTGCACCTGACCTACACGTGTGGGTGGTGTTTCTGCAGACTGCAGTCTCTCCCTGCTCCAGTATCTAACAGCAGATTCTCCTCTGAACACAGAGCTCATAGACTTCAAGACGAGACGAGTGGCAGCTTTCAGGAAGAACCTGGTGGAGCTGGCGGAGCTGGAGCTCAAACACGCCAAGGTACCAAAAACCTGTACACCTGCACGATCCCCAAGTGTTAAAAGGACACTTCACCATTTCAGTTAGTTCTGTTCAGTCAGATCATTAGACCACTTTCAGTGCAGCGACAGTCCAGGACCTGGAGAAGGTTTTATTAATGCTGCGGTCACAGTCTAAATTATGTCTAGATGTAAATAAAAGCTTTTGGGGTGTTTAACCAGATGTAGGAGAAATGAGTAGATACATCTCACACGTGTTTCTAGATTAAGGAATAAAAAAATATACAAAACAGTCGAACATGTTTTTCTGAATTTAAGAAACAGCCATAGCAGTCAGGCCAAGTTTAGATGGCCTTAAAGACATCGGTCTATTCCAGTCCACTCCTTTATTCATTAATTATATTCTTTAAACACTTAATATTTTAACGACTCATGATGTCATGTAGTTTACCTGTACACCTGTGTTTCTGGCCCTGCCTCCTCTCACCTGCAGGGGAACCTTCAGCTGCTGCAGAGCTGTCTGAGTGTCCTCAAAGGCAACACTTAACTGTACGACTCCACCCACACCCAGCTGGACCAGCCCCTCGCCTCAACCCCGCCTGTTTCCAACTGGACATGCCCACTATGGGCGGAGCCTGAACGGACAAAAGAACGACATTTTGGACCAGCAGAGAGAGACAACACAGGGTTAATAACAATGACAGGAAGTTTTCATCGCTAACCGCACACCGTCGTCCTCATCTTCACCGGCTCTCGCCAACAGGTACCGATCTGGTATCTGACCTGCGGCGTCTGTCCTAGTTCTGTCGGTCTAGTACTTGACCTGCAGGGCCTGTTCCCATTCTGTCGGTCTGGTGCCTGACCTGCGGCACCTGTTCTGATTCTGCTGGTCTAGTATCTGATCTATACTGGTTGTACTAGTCCAGCAGGACAGGTGTGCTGGTTTCTCCACAGGGAGGTCCATGTGAAACCTGACACATGATCACATGATCTTATCCAGACACAAAATGGCTCCTGTTTTGTTTTTAACATTCTGCTTTTCTTCACCAGATTGAATCTGTCAGAACCCAAAGATGGTCTGTGCAGTCTGGCTCCAGTCTGATTCTGGTGTAACTGGGATCATTGGAAATGCTGACAGTTTCCAGTAACTGAGCTTCTGTTTCTTTGAAGTCAAACGTTTGAACACAGGCAGCCGAGGAGGAACTTGGTCTCAATTAAGTTCAGTTGGAGTTTTACTTCAAACCAGGGCCTGTCTGGTCCGAGAAGTCCTGAGATACACCAGATCAGACTGGACTGGTGTCTCCTAGTGTCCTCCCTGCAGCAGCTTCCATCTCATCAAGTCAGTTTTGTCTTGCATTGAGTCACAAAAGTTTTATTTTTTTTAATGCCTATGGAAAAAGTCTGAGGGTCCAGTTGGAAAAACTTGGATCTGGTTCCAGGTTCTGATTATCAGAAGTTGAGTTTATTCACAGCAGAGAGAAATCTGAACTTTTTCTCCTGATGATGATTTATCTCATAAATAAGAGGAAACATGCCCTAATGAGGAGGTCATAGTTTATCATGATGCTGCTTTTCTTCTTTGAATGCAGTGCAGAGTTTTTCAGAATCAGTTTGTGTTTGTTTTCCTGTAGGTTCCTGTGCTTTTAGCAGCTGTTTCATGAGCTTTGTCCAGTTGTCACTGAGCTGTAAGGAAGTAATTATTGAAAAATGAAGAAAATTCTTGATTTGTGATGAAAAGACTCAACTAGACAAAAACTACTTGCTAACGTGCAGATGGATTCACTCTGTCCATCATTTAGTTTTGTTTTTTCCAGTTTTTGTTGCGCTTCAGCTGTCCTGTCACTGTCCTCAACGTCATCTTCTGTGCTCTGTCAGCTTATTTTGGCGGTGTGTGTCGAGGGGCGTTTTATTGTCAGTGAACTTCCTGTGCAGCTTCTGCTGTGTGACGGCGTTTTGAGTCCAGCTCTCGGTTTCCGTTCTTATTAAAGTGTAATGTCACTAAACAACAACAGCCTTGTACATGTTTGTATTAGTTAATAACTAATGAACGCTAATCATCATCATCATCATCACTAATGAGCTTTTATTTTGTATGATTTGGGTTTTTTTGTCATTCCAGTTGACTGTGGAGCTTCGGTCTGTTTGCCTTAACGTTGATCAGTCGCTCTGTTTGATTTATTCTAAAGAAAGGAGAAAAATGTCCAGATGAAGTGTTTTTGTTTTTGTTCCCATTCTTTTTTTAACGTGCGCTGTATATGAATGTTTTCACTCTTCTGTGACCAAAGCTTCCATTGTTACTGATTCAAAACGGACACGCGATGAAACGGAAATAAAATGACGAGAAGAATACGAGAGATGATTATTATGAAATTCACATTTTAGTTGTTTACCCTTCAGCAGGTCTGTAACCCACCCTGGTCATAATGAGACTGAATAAAACTTTACGGACACTTTTCGTAAAACTGGTCTGTGTGAACAGTTTACTGGGACCAGTCTGACTGGAGGGTAAGGTCAGAGGTCACTGGTTTCTATCTTCACGAGGGCTCCAGGGAAGAGTAGGACATTCAGAGGGTAAAACAGTTTTTCTGTTTCAGGGGCAGAAGAGAAAATCAGATTGGATGTTTTATTTTTGCATATTTCTGCTAAGTGAGTGAAGAGAAGAGAAGCAGAGGTGCTGAGGTGTGTTTAGCAGTGTAAAACAAAAAGTGAAAGTAATGAGCCAGGACAGCGGATGTGTCCAGGCACAGGTACTTCGTTTGTCTTTCATCGACATCCAGTCTTGGAACAAACTGAAAGTAAAGAACCAGTGAATCAAACATGCAGCGAGTCCTGGAGTCACTTTCTGCACACTTTGTAAAATCCAGCAATCTGCACTTAACCCTCACAAAGTGAAAAGATGCTGACACTAAAAATTAAAAACGGTAAATTAGCCTGATCCAGGTGTGCACAGCTGGAAGGGACTGAAGCTGTAACTGATGCGAGAGGAGCTCCTTTTGTGTTTAACAAGTGTATTACTGTGGATGAGGGTCCCTGACAGGCTCAGGCCCGGAGCCTGTTTGAATATGTGCCTGCTACATGTTTCAGAAAATCCACACATCAAACAAGCACAGAGACGTGTCTCTTTTAATGAAACTAACAGGAACTGAAATCAAATGACGTGCTACACTAAGAGTCTTATTTTAGGGATTCTGGGTGTATGTCGGTGACGGTAGTCTCCCGGATTATCAGGTAAAATCTGCTTAGTCTAAACCAGCAACCACAGCTTGAAGTTGTTGAGGTCTTATCAGCTGTGAGGTGGGCAGCTGAGTTTATAAGATCAGGCCAAAACCTCAGGTCTATAGAGGAGTGCCCCCTGTCTGTGAGAGTCTGACCAGCAGAGACACAAGAGGAGGATTTCACTACATGTTGAACTTTAATGTTTACAGTCTCTGTAATTGCTTTTCTCTTTTTGCAGCGTGTATGAACTGCACATTTTAGCTTAAATTCAAAAGAACTTCCTTCTGGTTTATTAAGTTTCTAGCAGGTTCAAATCCAACAAACACCCGTCCTCGTTTATTGACGGTGAAGCGTTTATTGTGAAGGCTTTTAACCGGAAGCGTGTAAAGAATGGCTTTTACTTTGATAGTGTGATGCAGCGCAGGAGCAGCGGCTGAAAGCTGTTCACGGAATCCACAGTTTGTGCTAAAATGAGCTCTATCGGGACCGGGGTGAGTGTTTCACGGTTTGGTTGAGCCGGAGCTCCGTGTTGACTCCGCTCTGGCTGTTTCCGTGTCAGTTTTAGTCCCGGTTTCTGAGGAATATTCCGCTTTTAAACTGAAAGTCCCTCATTGATTACGAGCTGTAGCCGCTAGCTAGCGTTAGCCTGCTGAGTCACAGCGAGGCTAACGCTAGCTAGCGAAGCTAAGCTGAAATCGAAAGTACAGTCACAAGTTGTTATGAAATGTAGATGTAGGTGTGTAGTGAGCATTTTAAAACTAAACCTGTGGGCCACGGTCCCTCGGCTGTCTCGTTAACGGATTAGCTCTTGGACTTGTAGGGACCAGTGATGTGTTTCGGTCCTGGCTAGCTGTTAGCTTCGCTACATGCCAGACTCCCTTGGGGATAAATCGGGTTTACGGCTCCACGTGTGGCGGCTGAAGCTGCTCCGCGAAGAAACACATTTCATAGTTTTTATAGAAAGTTAAAGTGTTGGCAACGAACCGGCATCATTTGGATCGGAACCCGCACTTTAGTCAGCTCCAGTCCAACCTTCAGAGGTGGATGTCGGATATGAGGTGTACTGGGAGCAATCCAGTCACAGCGATCACCCGTTTGGTGTCAGTACTGGTCTCAGGGGACGGTGTCACTTCAATCCTGCATATCGATGCTTCACACCTGTATTTGAACTCAGTCATGCATTTTATCGACAAGGACTTGAATCACGTCCACGTTGACTCTGTCTACCTGTCCTGTGTCTACCTGTCCTGTGTCTACCTGTCCTGTCCTGCAGTATGACCTGTCGGCCTCCACCTTCTCTCCAGACGGCCGAGTGTTTCAGGTGGAATATGCCATGAAGGCTGTAGAGAACAGCAGGTGAGAGCCTCATGTGTGTCAGTGACCCTGACAGTGATCAGTCTGTCACGTGTGAAGGACTGACTCAGAGTGTGTGTGTGTGTGTTTAGCACAGCCATAGGTATCCGTTGTAAAGATGGTGTTGTGTTCGGGGTGGAGAAGCTGGTTCTGTCAAAACTGTATGAGGAAGGCTCCAACAAACGCATCTTCAACATCGACAGACACGTTGGCATGGTAACCACTCATACACTCACTCACTCTCTTACACACACACATCAGTGTTAATGTCTCCAACAGAAACTATGGTGAACTATGACTGTGCTGTCTCCTGTTCAGTTCAGACCTCTCGTGTTCTGAATTTTTCGTCCCCCTCATCTCTCCAGGCTGTAGCCGGCCTGCTGGCTGATGCTCGCTCCCTCGCTGACGTTGCCAGAGAAGAAGCCTCCAACTTCAGGTCAAACTATGGACACGACATTCCCCTGAAGGTAAACCCATTTTCAGATCAGCTTCTTTTTGCTTCAGCAATACTTGGTCTCCTTCGGGACACAGACACGGTCTCCTGCGCTACCGGAGCTTTTGACTGTGAGCCGAGAAAACGGCAGGACAGAAGCTGGTACATGGTGTTGCCAAACCGAAGTGATGCAACATGCCGTGCTCTCATATATAAGTGTATTGTGTGGTGTCCAAACATTGTCAGTAGAGCAGGGGCAGCCAACCCAGGGCCTATAGATCTACTGCCCTGTGTGTTTTCCACCTATCCATTCCCTTCCAGCTTTGGATCCAGCTTTTACCTGATCCAGGGCAGGGCAGGTCTGTGGGTGGGGTTAGTATAGTCCTGTCCTTATCACACTGTGTGGAGCATCTGAATTCATGCATTCAATGAATAAATGTGTAATGTCGGACCTGTAGTTGCTGCAACACTGGTGTTACCTGGTAAAAACACACCTGAGGGGCTTCTCTCTGCAGGGTTCAGTCCAGAGCAGGCAGAGGTAGCAGTGCGGTGCTAAGCTAACAGTGTTTCCTGTCGTTGCAGCACCTGTCCGACAGAGTGGCCATGTACGTCCACGCCTACACACTGTACAGCGCCGTGAGGCCGTTCGGCTGCAGGTGAGTCTGAAGCCTCTGACGTTTATGACGTCAGCTGATTACAAATGGTGCTGCGTTCAGGGCCAGCACAGGGAGTCAGGGAACATGGAGTCAGTCTGAGGATCAGGCTGGATGCAGCCTTAGACAGCCTGACACAGCTGGTTCATGTATAAGACACGCTGAGACACTTGTTGTTCATGCTGATGTTGGTCCTCTGCAGTTTCATCTTGGGATCATACGACAAAGACGACGGACCTCAGCTCTACATGGTCGACCCATCGGGCATCTCATACGTGAGTCACGTGTATCGCAGTCACTTTACCAGTGACTGGATTCTGACATCCATGTTAGTGCGTCAGCTGTGTGTCGCTTAGTGTCCTGTCTGTCCATGGTCACTCAGCATTACCTGTTAGCACGTTTACATGAGCACTGGTTTTTGGAAACTGAATACTGTTTTCCCCGCTGGACCAGTAACAACGCTGTCTTTGTGTTCAGGGTTACTGGGGCTGTGCCATCGGAAAAGCAAAACAAGCCGCCAAGACAGAGATCGAAAAGCTGCAGGTGAGTTGATATCCAGCGGCCACAGCCCTTACAAGACCAGCTCTGCAGAGGCTTTAACGCACGTCGAACATCAGTCACTTCTGAGTCTCGACAAGGCCAGGACATTTCTCCAGTCCGATGAACAGGGTCCCATTGGTTTGGACAGAAACACCGACCAAACTAATCATCAATACCCTGTCGCCAGGGTCGTGTGTCAGTGTTTATGAAAGGGTTAACGCTGGAGCGAAACAAGAAAAAGACTGCAGCAGTTTTTGATAATCAGTAATTTTTTTTAAGCGAAAAGTCAGATATTTCCTGGATCCAGCTCTTCACGTGAACATCTGCAGCTTGTTTGTGTCGCACATGAATGTTTTAGTGTCACTGTGAAATAGTGGTCATGGCAGCAGACAAACTGCTGATATGTTGAAGATGTTGTGGGTGGGAAGTGTCACATTTCCATAGGAACTGAAGCTGCAGAGTCAATGAAGAGGCATCACAGATACAAGTGAGAGACATGAAGGGTGGAGAGTAAATACTGTGACTGAATCAGCTGCTGTCGAAGATCTTTCCTACCTGAGTTTGACAGAGTTAGTGATTCGTGGAGAAACCGAGGAGCACATGAAAGGATTTGTAGCTGCAGCTCTGATCCTGGGTTCTGGCTTTGCTTAATGACGCCTGTCGACTGTCTGTTTCAGATGAAGGAGATGACGTGCAGAGAGCTGGTTAAAGAAGTCGCCAAAATGTGAGTCATGGACACCAAACTTTCTTCTTCATTTGCATTTTTAATTGTGGCCTTCAGTGTTTCCTGTGCCCCACACAGTCACACCCTGGCACACTGCATTTCCATGCTTTATGTAAATAGTCCTGGTTTGGTTGTGGAGTTAGTGTTAACACCTTCAGTTCTCTAGTAGAGGGGAAAGGTTCACGCAGCCTCCTCCTGGTGTTTGAGTGTTATTCAGTGAACAGACAGAATCTGACTGGTGCCTGTCTGTCAGTCAGGGGGCGGCTCTCAGTAAGTAGCTCAGGAATCAGTGAGCTGGAAGAGTTGATCTCAACAGCAGGACTGAAGCCACAGGCTCTGAGGTCTCACCATGACCCTGTTGGTGATCTTCCAAAGACTCAGAGACGAGGTTCATGAGTGGAACCGGTTACTGACATACACACATCACGTCTGCACACATTGAACAACACTTCACTGTCACAGGCTTCTGTTCATTTGTTAGTGCATCAAAAGAAAAATGAATCTGGAACCAGTTTGATAATTATTTGATCCCTTCTGTCATGTTTCATTTTTCCTGGCTGCAGTTTCTCTGATGTGAATATTTGCTTCCTGTTTTTTGCCCCAGGACAGTGAAATGTTGTTTTGGGCTGATGTTTGGGTGGAAGTGAGGATGTTTGTTACTGTATTTGATATTTCACTGACTCAGGAGAAAATAACTGATGGACCAACCTCTGTGTATCTAAAGAGTCTAGTTAAAGGCAGAGCTGCAGCCAATAAAACAAAGCTCAGTACTGACTCCTCTGTTACTGAGAAAACCCACATGAACTCCTGATGTTTATTCCAACACCAGAGATTCTGTTTGTGTCTGCCGCTGGACTTCGATGGAGAGATCTCTGCAGCTCCGCATTAATAAACCACAGAAATAATTATTAAATATAACGTGTCATTTTCTGATCTGGGTTTAGTTTCTCTTGATGTCGGTGTGGACATGAACTTTAGAAGCTGAGGTGCAAACTGGATGTGTGTGTCTGTTTTCAGTGAGATGTGCTTGTCCAAGCAGGAGACACCTGTGTGGACGTACTGACGGACAGGGCCTGACGGCTGCAGGTTTATTAACAGTTTGGATGTAAAACTTGAGCTTAGGAAGCTGGTGTGTGTAAAGTGGCTTAGGATCAGATCTGAGAACGTTTGCTCGCAGTTGTCAAACAGGAAAGTGTTGGTACTGTCTTATTTTCACCACGGTGCGGTCTGTGTCTCTGAGTCTGTCCTGTTCGATGTTCTCTGCAGAATCTACATTGTCCACGATGAGGTGAAGGACAAGGCGTTTGAGCTGGAGCTCAGCTGGGTCGGAGAAAGTAAGAAGTGCTCAGCTTTTCACTGTTTGTCACTTTACTGCAGGTCCCCGTTTGCTTACTCATGTATTTATAATCAAGAGTTATCTGCTTTAATGAAAACATTTCAACCTTTCACATCTTCAAGATAGAAACAGATTCCTTTGAAATGTTTGGATCAGCTAAAATGCACAAAAACAAGAAGTTCTTTCTTTAGACGTGAGTCTGCACAGTCCAGTTTGTGGCTTTTACGCAGAGAAATATTTAAACGCAAATTACTGGTCTTCATTTTGGGACCTGACATTTGAAAATCTGAGTGAAATGTTCCCACTTGCTGCTGATGTTCTGGTTGCCATGGCGATGCCTCTGACCATCCTCCATCCTGTCTCCTTCAGTCACAAACGGGCGACACGAGCTGGTACCGAAAGACGTCCGAGAGGAAGCAGAGAAATACGCCAAGGTAAGGCGGACTCACCTGTAGTAACTGAATTAAGCACAAACAAAATTTCTGGTTGGAGCTTCATGAGGACCATGTGTTTATGTTACGGACCCTGGACAGTCAACTTCAGCTTCAGTCAGCTGACTCTCAGGTTTTGTGTCTTTCAGGACTCTCTAGAGGAAGACGACGACTCAGATGAAGACAACATGTAAACACTGAACCCCCCAACACCTGCATCTCTGCTCCACATACACCTGGTCCTTTTGTATGTTTCCTGCTTCATGGACATTTGTGTCAATTGTTTTGCTTTTGGTTTGATGAATTTTTCATCTTTGAAAATAAAAGAAGTTGAAAACTTTTCCCCGTTGTGACATGTTCTTTTCCTCCTGCTCCACTCCCCTGATTAGAAAGTCTAAATATGAATCTGTTTTCCACATAACTGATGGGAGCAGAGCCTGGATGTTAGAACTTTGGAGAACTTTAAGAGGGTGGGAATTAAGTTAGAAGCTGCTGAAAGACGAGGAAAGTGGCAAAGACATGTTCTACACTGTAAACTAGGGCAGTCAGAGGCACTGATCATTTCATTGATTAGTTAGTTTTGTCTGGAAAATGTTGTAAACTTCCTGCAGCTTAAAGAAACGTTTTTAGATTGTTCATTTTCAAAGTCTGTTTACATCTCACATCTGCGAAACTGAAACTAGTCAGTACTACAAATAATGAATCGGTTCTAACAATGAGTGACTGCTGTTCTTACATTTCGCAGTAATGATAAATACAATAGCAGTAAAAACTCTTGTGCAGCGAGTACTCTCATACTTTCAGTACATTTTCCTGATACTTGGTTCGAGGCGGGTTTAGTAGTGGCACAGTATTTCAGTGAATTTGTTAAATGACATGTTACAATTAGAATTACGTAAATACCTGACGGTCTCCGACCTAAAGACAGTCCCGGGTCTGCTCAGGCACCCAGCCCTGACAGACCCTCACCTGTCTCACCTCTGTGCATTTCTTGTTTGTGCGGAAATAACCTCCACATTCCTACAGCGGAAAAGACATATATGGCGTTTCTGTTTGATGGTTTCCTGTGACGTAAGCGTCGATGTTCCCACCCACTCGGACTCTTTACAAACGGCGCCACAAACATCGACTGTCTTCAGCTAAAAACACCGTTTGCTCCCGTGTTTTCTTTTAAATTCACCTTTACCCTCCAAATTAAATCTTCATCTTAGTCCGTTTACTGAATGTTTGTGTAGTAAAAACACAACCCAGCGGTTTGTTATAGTCTCGGTCAACAATCCCCGATACGTGACGTCTCACATACTGAAACCGCATCACCAAACTGCATTTAAAAAACTGTCAACTAAAAGATTCAAACAGTTACTGTCGAGTAAGCATTTGTTAGAACAACAAGCAGAACCTTTAATAAAGTCACAGTAACATCTCTTTGATTTCGGCTACCATGCCATGCAGTAGGCAGTGCGGGTTTCAGGAAAACTTAAAGTTTAGTACACCGTTCACTACTCTTTCCGGTTATTTCGGTCCAGTAGCTTTCGTGTTGTAACGCGGCGGTAAAACATGCGACTCGTTGAACTGAGCAAATCAACTGCAGGTGAGGGAGCAGGTGTGTCTTTTAAAACAGACCGCGGTGTTTTGCGCCGCTAACGCAGACTCGTGTATAAGCGCTGCATCGCTAACGCTGCCGTTTTTCGAATGGAGTTTGGTGAGGAAACATCCAGCACGTATCGGGGCGGGGCTTCCTGAAGCGTCTGCACGGACAAGGAAGCCCGCGCAGCCAATAGCGTCGCGCCGCTGCCGGGAGCAAAACGCGCGAGGCCAATCGTGATCTCCAGCGGCGGGGTTTTCTCGCGAACCTGCTTCTGATTGGACAGCTGCCCAGCAGATGCCGTCATTTCCCTCGTGGCGCCGTGTTCGTATCGCCCAATCGCCACGCCGGGAGCGGAGCGTCCAATTAAAATAGAAGAATCGCTCCACCAATCAGATTTTTCTCTTGCGACCACCGCTGTCACCGCAGCCAATCACGTGTCGGGAAACAGAGCTCGGGCTCAACAGCTTGTTGTTCGTGAATCGCTTCGCAGCCCGAGCGAGAGGAGAAGCAGCCGCGTCCGTGTTTGTGAGTATAAAGATTATTGTGCCCGGAGCCGAACCAGAACCCCCGGCGGATAAAACCGTCGGTAGACTGGGGTCAGGAAGCCGGGGGAGGGGGTGTCAGCAGAGGGGCCGGGGGTCCAGTTATCCGCTGTTGTAGCGAGCGGGCTGTGGATTGAATGGCAGCGGCATCGGCTTGTTTTTGCAGTGAAGAAATGTGGAGCTCCTGCGCCTTTGTGGAACCGCTTATTAAATAAATAAATCCAACACTTTTGTTCCGACGACTGGCACAAATTCCCGTCTGGCTTCGTAGGAACTTAGTTTGTCCCCCAAACGGGAGCTAACGCCGTCGCTAGTCGAGCCTGCCCCGCTGTTACCGCACGGTTTAAATCGCCATATGATCCACAAACTAGCTAGTTAAGTCGCTAGTTAGCCAACTGGCTAAATTTAGCTCCGGACCGGGGACCGAGCTCGGTGTTCCGCTCTCCCTGCGGGAAACACTCTCTGTTTGGACTTTGCTCCGGCTGGGACTCGGCGGTGTAGCAGCGGGCAGAGCTTTTCCAGCCTCCGGTTGTTAGCTGGCGGTGTCGGGGCAAAGTTAGCCGAGCTAGCCGAGCTGACATGGCGAGCTGTGATGGCGACGTGACTCAGAGGAGCTGGGAGCGGGAAGCGGCGCTCTGCCCGTCCGCTCACCGAGCCGCCGACATTTAACCTCCAAGTCGCGGAGACCGGTCGCCGTGTTCGGTCGAAGCAGCCGTCGCTAGCGGAGTCGGTTGGAGCTGTTTGTGCCACATATTTGTTCTGATCCGGGTAGGAGGGGGGGCTGCACCGAGAAGAATGCCTGTGAGAGGCTAACTAGTTAGCTTAGCATAACCCTGCACCCTCAGGACTGTTGACACCCTGTCCCTCCTGTGTCCTCTGCGCCGCCCCGAACTTTAACACAGCTCCGTCCTGTTTGTGTCTTTCAGTGATCCGAAATCTTTCGAGCTGGACTCCCTCAAATAACCGCAAAGATGAAGGTGAGTGTTTGACCTGCGACACAAACTGAAGCACACACACACACACACACACATATCAGACAGTGATCACTGGGCTGTGATGGTCCTGGACTGGGATCTGCCCAGTTAGTTGTCTGTCGTTTCATCACAGTTACACTGGAGACAAACAGCAGTCTGCTACTGTTTCCATCCAAGTAAACTCCGGACCATGTCCATGTGTGCTGGTCCCAGATTCTCCTGTGTGACTTTCATGGTAAACTAAATACCTCCAGGTCTTAGACTGAAGCAACTTGAAGATGCTGTCTGGGGCATTTTCCTGCATCTTCTATGTTAAGAACTTAAAGAAAATCTGCAGATTAATTAATAATGAAAGTAAGAATTAGCTGTGTCTGATCCTCGAGCTGCTCGTGCTACATATGTTTCTCTGCAAACAGCAAGAGGTTTTTTTCTTCTCCAGAACCCAAACATAGATGGCAGCTGTAAATGCACTCTGGTTCCTTATCTCATTTACATCTCAGTTTCAGTTCAGCTCTTGAGATGTGTCTTGTGAAACTTGTTAAAATTATCCTTCACAGTACAACAGACTGTTAAAATAGCTGCCACATTACTCCCTTTTATTTTATTTTGGAGGAAAACAGCAGCTTAGGCAAAATGTAATGTTTAATTCATTTAAGGAACAGACGGGCACTACATCCAGTCAGAGCAGCTCAGGCCTCCAGTCAGCCTTTACTAGTTAAACAAACACATAGCAGACGCACACTGTGGCACTCAACAGGATTCATTAATCAGCCCTGTAGGAAATAAATTCAGGCGGGAAGAGTCTGTGGAGTCACACTGGGTTTAGTTTAGTTAAACTCTGTCCTATGCAGTTTCTGCTGCAGCTTTGTATTTGTTGTAAACATACAGAAATATTCAGGCAATATGAGGAAACTACACTGCTGTTACTCTCCTGATCTACACGGTGTCAGATCCTGCAAATCGTTTTAACTTTACATGGTCAGTATCTGAACCCTCCAAAGTGACAGGAGAAACATCAGTGTGTCCGTTATTCAGGTGTAGTGATTTAAATAACACGATGACTAAAATAACCAGAGACGTGACAGCAGAAAAATTCTGATTGGGACCAAAATAATAATCCTGTGTCATGAAGACACTGAGTCTCGGTGTTAGAAGAGCAAAAACTGTGAGCCCTGGATTTCTGTCGTTGTAACCTGAACTATTTTAACGTCAGCTGACCTGATCTGACCCTCAGCAGCAGGACTGAGCTGGGTCGCACCACTGTCGATGCTTGTTGGGCCGCTGTTCCTCCAGTAGACCTTCAGTCTGTACGTTAGGTTATAAAACTGTGCAGGTGTCTGCTTAAATGCAGGTGTGGATGATCTCCAGCAGCAGCTTAGTCTCCACAGCTGGACTCATTCCCACTGATAGGGCAGACAGGAAGTTCAAAGACAGCCACTGCATTTCTTTTCTGTAACACATGAAGCCAGTAGATCATATTAAACATTGGGGTTACGGTCAGGTTCTCTTCTAATCTGGTTTCTAAATCTCGTGTAAACCACAAACCTGTTTTTTCTGGGAGGAAGCTGATTTTTTTTTTTTGATTTTTTTTTTTCTCCCCCTATGTGAACGAGTGGAGATGCAACCTGGTAAACTGAAACTGAAACTAATACAAAAGGAACTTTATGTTTCTGGGATCGAGGCATGATGTCTCTTGACAGTTTGAAGGATGAAGTGGCACACCTGTAGGACTCTGAGCTTCCACTACAGGAAGTGCTTTTATTTATTACATCTCTGCTGAAAAGCTGTGATGCCCTCAGATGTGGGAGATTTGCAGATACCCAAACCCTGACTCATGTAAAATGACCACGAATGTGGAAGTTAATCAGCGCTTACATGTCCTCACAGTGAAACACATCATGGAGCCGTTCATGAAAACATTTTTATGCACGACCTATAACTAAAAGCTGAAACATAATTTTGTTTAGTCAGGTAGGACAGCTGCACTACAGTGACTGAAGCCAGAGACTAGCTTCTTATTAAAGACAGAATAAACCAACGTCACTGTGTCAGAGCCGGGCACTGCAGTGCATGCTGGGAGAGTGTGTGTGGGCTGACGTGTTTGTGTGTGTTTCAGGCAGCAGACGAGCCTGCCTACCTGACAGTGGGGACGGATGTCAGCGCCAAGTACAGAGGAGCCTTCTGTGAGGCCAAGATCAAGACTGTAAAACGCATGGTGAAGGTCAAGGTAAGACCCACAGGAGGTCCCAGCTCACCTGCAGACAGGAAGACCCGCTTTAGACCTGAGCAGGGTGTCTGTCTAAGAAACTCCTGTTTGCTGGAGGTGTGCTGCTGAACCTGTGTGAATTGTCTGAAATGCTGCTCCTAACCAACCAATCAGAACACAGAGATGATGTGAAGATGCCATGTGACCACAGTTTCTTTAAGAGGAACTCCGTGTTGGTCAGCGTGAACGTGTGGTTAGAATTAAAGTGACCGAGTTCCTCCAGTTATTATTTAGAAACAATATTTTCAGATTAAGAAGAATCGTCATTAGCACCAAAGTAATCAGCTGGTTAACTGATTAGTCATTCCATAAAAACTAGTAGGCACTGATTTTGGTCCTTATTCCAACAAACGGAGAGGAAAGTAAATATTCTGTGGTTCCAGGCCTGACAGGACTCAGGATTTGCTGCTGTTGCAGATGCTAATGAAAATAATTTTTGTGTCAAACAACAGACGCTTCAGACGACAGCGACTGTCAACACTCGCTTTTCTCAGATCTCAGAGTTAAAAAGAGATGGCGCCGTCGCTGTGATTGGTTGTCAGGGGAGGAGTGATGATGCTGAGAAAAGGTTTCGCTCAATGAGCTGATGATGTCATGTGATGTCACATCTTCTCTTGGCTGTCTGACCAATCCCCGGCTTCAGACCCAGCTCTCAGCAGCAGTGTTGCTGTTTTTACACCAGGACGGTGGATGGATTCTGATTCCAGTTTCTCTTGTTCCAGCCCTTATTGATCCTCTTCTGTGGAAATGTTTAGTGAAGGGCTCAGAGACCTGATGACCAGTCACACAGTTTCAGCTACGTGTGCACTGGACTTTATTTGCAGTTAACGTGACTGTGAATGAAAGTGCAGGAAAAAGATTCTGTTAAGCAGCCGTCAGAAACAAACAGGCCATGTGTCGACAGCGGTGACTCGGTCAATGGACACAGGTAGCTGGCTGCTTCAAAATGTGGCAGCATGTTCGCTGGGGGAAGTGTTTCTAAAATGCAACAGGAAGTTTATTGGCAGGAAGTTGCATCACAGCAGCTGGAGGAGGAAGTGGAGAAACTGGAGCTGGTTAATCTGAGAACTGCTCATTTTATTTTCCCACTGGAATATTTCTAGAATGTGGTTTGTGTTCCCGGTCAGCTCATCTGGTTCCTCTGTCCCCCCACAGGTGACTCTGAAAGGAGAGAGTACGTCCCAGGTGGTGCAGGATGATCAGGTCAAAGGACCACTGAGGGTAAGATGGTGAACAGTGTGTTTCTGCTGCTGGGGCTTCACACTTACAGGAGGTTCCCTTAACACAGATGTTAACAGCAGCCTCACTCATGTTTCATATGTTAGTGGGGTTTTCTCATCACGCAGCTGGATCATTCTGTGTCAGTAATGAGGCTGCATTGTGCTGTGAAGCCACGATTTAGAGTTTGTCTCCCCAAGACCAGGAGAATCAGTTTAGCTCCCCGGACTGGAAGGAACAGGATATGGAGTCCCACTAATCCTGTGTGTGTTTGTGTTACTGTGTGTGTGTGTGTGTGTGTGTTCAGGTGGGCTCCACTGTGGAGGTGAAGACCAGCGACGGTTTATCCAGTGAGGCCGTCATCAGTAAGCTCACAGACGCCAGCCTCTACACCGTGGGTGAGTCTCTTTTCCAGCACATGGGTTCACACACACTCACACCAGAATCATGGCGACAGGTGAGAAAAGAACAAATGTAACTTCTGAAGCAGACCAGGCAGGTGGAGGTGGCAGAATCACTTTAAAAAAGGCAGCATGATCAGCGACATGCTGCTGCTGCTGTTACTGTGTCAGTGGGACAGAGCGGGCAGGAACACTAAAGGAACACTGCATCTCACCGAAGACCAAACAGGTGAACATACGTTACGGTTCTGTTCTGAACAGCGTTGGCATTGAATGAGGGCACAGAGTGTAATGATTGTGTGTCAAGACGGACCTGTGAAGATATATACACAGTCTTTAAGGAACATACACTACTCACAAAAAGTTAGGGATATTCGACTTTCAGGTGAAATTTATGGAAAATGTAAAAGGTCATACTACAGTGATTTATATCATAAAAGTAGGGCATTTAAGTAGAAGTATGCAATGGTAATTTCTTCATCTCAAACAATTTATTGAAACAAAAGCTAACAACAGTGGTGGGTAGACCACAGCCAAAAAATGTCAATGTCTCAATAACTTGTCAATTGTTAGGTGTCGTCTTGGTCTCATGATGTCAAAATGTGAACAGCATGATGAAGAGGACTGTTTAAATACGAACTGTCATTGAACCAGAACATTTACTGGTCGATGGTCATGGATCAGACACTTGTTGTGATTTTTGTGGTTAATCACCTTGTTAGAGAACACCATGTTATGCAATAAGACCCGAAACACTGAACAGTTGGACATGTGCATTCAAAAGTTTAGAGAAGGTGTAAAGGTTACAGTGCATTTTAGGTGCATTCTGAAAAAGTCAAATATCCCTAACTTACTGTGAGTAGTGTATTTACACAGAGTTCTGCATTAATAGGAGGAAGCGGGTATTTAATGCTGCCTGTGTTCCAGGAGTCGGCCCATCTCGTCCTGCGCTGTTTGTGCAGCAATGGTCACTCACTACAAGCACACACGCTGCTGGGGTTAATCAAGATAACGGTGAAATTAAGAGCGTGAGGCATCAATACTTACAATTTTTCCTGTCACGTTTCATTTCTACACTCTGACTCAGAGTTTACGTACAGTCTAAATGAGCCACCAGGCCCCTACAAAGTTTAAAATCCAAGAATCTCAATTTCAAGCCTTAAATTGTGTTGATCTTCTTAAAAATAATTGGTCGTGCTGAAGTGAAGCTGATTATTTAGTTACTTCTTTATAACCTCGGTCATGTTTTATTGCATTTCTGGGGAAATGTGGAGGAGACAAAGTTATCTCGTCTGCTCTGTTGGATCGTGTTGTTCTTTCTCTGATGAGCTCGTGTTATCACACTGGAATAAAACTACAGAACCAAAGCACCTGCCAGGTTACCTCCATCTGTGCCCCTTCACGCTGGCTGATAACTGAGCCGTGTGTGTGTTTCAGTGTTTGATGATGGAGATGAGAAGACTCTCCGTCGTACGTCCCTGTGTCTGAAGGGAGAGAGACATTTTGCAGAAAGTGAGGTGAGTTGTGTGACGAAGGGACTACTTCTCAGACCCGTATCCTTCCACCAGACTCTCGGCTCTAAAAATACCTCGAGGTGTCTCAGTCTTAGTGATATAATAATGTTCCCCTGTGTCAGACATTGGATCAGCTGCCGTTGACAAACCCGGAGCATTTCGGCACACCTGTCATCGGGAAGAAGTCCAACCGTGGCGGCCGCCGTTCATCGCAGGCTGTGTGAGTGTTTTGTAACTTTATTATTATTTGTATACGCAGCATATTACAGCAGAATGCATTTAAACATAATGTCTAGTCATATATATTTAGTGTAGTAATACACAGTGAACACCATGAGATCCACACTGAGTCTGTTATTTTAGTACTGATAACATTGAGACTGAAGCTGATTCAGAATCAGCAGTAGCTGACACCTGACAGCTACTTGACACCTCCAGTGTCATTAAACTGAAACTTCAGCCTGTTTCCTGGTTTAATGTGTAACGGCCAGCCAGAGGTTTGGATCACCTGTTTTCCAAGTGTTTATATACTTCTAATTTGAAGTACTTTATATACTGCTGGGTAGCTGACGTTAACTACTTTATATACTTCTAATTTGAAGTACTTTATATACCGCTGGGTAGCTGACGTTGACTACCTTATATACTTCTGATTTGAAGTACTTTATATACCGCTGGGTAGCTGACGTTAACTACCTTATGTACTTCTAATTTGAAGTACTTTATATACCGCTGGGTAGCTGACATTAACTACCTCATATACTTCTAATTTGAAGTACTTTATATACCGCCGGGTAGCTGACGTTAACTACCTCATATACTTCTAATTTGAAGTACTTTATATACCGCCGGGTAGCTGACGTTAACTACCTCATATACTTCTAATTTGAAGTACTTTATATACCGCCGGGTAGCTGACGTTAACTACCTTATATACTTCTAATTTGAAGTACTTTATATACCGCCGGGTAGCTGACGTTAACTACCTTATATACTTCTAATTTGAAGTACTTTATATACCGCTGGGTAGCTGACGTTAACTACCTTATATACTTCTAATTTGAAGTACTTTATATACCGCCGGGTAGCTGACGTTAACTACCTTATATACTTCTAATTTGAAGTACTTTATATACCGCCGGGTAGCTGACGTTAACTACCTTATATACTTCTAATTTGAAGTACTTTATATACTGCTCGGTAGCTGACGTTAACTACCTTATATACTTCTAATTTGAAGTACTTTATATACCGCTAGGTAGCTGACGTTAACTACCTTATATACTTCTAATTTGAAGTACTTTATATACCGCCGGGTAGCTGACGTTAACTACCTTATATACTTCTAATTTGAAGTACTTGGGAATTTACAGCTGTTACCAGCTCGACTTCTAACCAGTATAATGGGGCTTTCCACTAGTACTACACAGCTCTACTCCCCCATCTAGGGAATAGGAGCCGGTAACAGGTACTTTTTTTTTTTTTTTTAATACCTGTTCGGCCGAGGTTCCAAGCGAGCTGAGCCGATCCTAAAATGTGACGTCAACAGACTGCCAGCCAGCGATTGGACAGGGTGTGACGTCACTAGAAGAGTCATGAGCGCAATGTCCGACACGAGAATCAAATTTTTAAAAACCGGCAACAGTGACTGGTTGTTCCATTTCCATTTTTATCGCCTTTGGCGAGGCAAATGATTAACGCTACTCTCCTACGAGGTTGTGTGAATGTGTGTGTTATGAAGGGCGTCACACGGCAGTGATATGACGACCCTGTCCACGTTGACGTTACTCAATTGTAACGGAAAATGACCAAAACCGAGTAGAGTAGAGCCGAATACTGCTAAAACTGTGTAATGGAAAAGGGGCAAAAGTTTTCCAGAGTTTGGTTCAGTGCTGCATTAACCCGTTAACCAGTATCAGAACCGTGCTTCACCTGTCTCCGTCCACGTGTGTGTGTCTTAGTGCTGACGAGGAGAACGAGTCTTCGTCCAGCGAGGACGAGGAGGAGGACAGGAGGAGGCTCAGCGACGAGCTGCTGGGCAAAGTCTGCAGCATTGAGAGTGACGAGGAGCCCTGCAGATGGTACCTGGCTCTGGTAAGCGAACACACCTCCACCTGTCTGTCACATGACCCCTCGCAGCTGCACCTGTCAGCCTGTCACATGGCCGGTGTCTGACTGGGGCTGTGGTGTTTCCTGCAGGTGGTTTCTCCGAGCTGTAACGATGAGCTGATGGTGAAGAAGGATCAGTGTCTGGTCCGGTCGTTCAGTGACGCCAAGTTGTGAGTTATTGAATTAAAAACACTGTTTATTGATCTTTGATCAGAAACGGAGATTGGCGCCGTCTCACCCTCCTCTTCCTGTTTTCTCTACAGCCACACAGTGACGAGGAGACACGCCCACCCCGTCAACTCCATCGCCATCACCAAGTTTTCCAGCAGGAGAGGTGAGGCACTACACCGCCCACAATGCACCAGGGCAGACACTGACTTGCAACCAGTGCTCAGTGCTGACTCTTCTTCTGCAGTTTTATTTTTCTTACTTTTCCTCAACTTCCTTCCTCTCTCTCATCTTCTGTCACACTTTTCTTCCTCCTGTTGTTTCCTCGTCTCTTCGTCTCCTTTTTCTCCTCTTCCTCTTTCCCCTTCTCTCTGATCTTTTTACTCCTTTCATTCTTACCTGCAGGTTTTGAAGGAGCCCAGATGTTTGTGAAGAACCAAGAGGTTCCAGATGTGTGGAAGATGGACATGAGTCAGATCCTGGACTCGTCCTCCAGCGACGATGAGGAGGATGACGAGGAGAAGGAGAGTGAGGAGGAGGAGGAGGAGGAGGATGAAGATAAGAAGAAGAAGAAGCAGCAGCACATAAAGGATGAGGTGAGTGTGATAAGAGGAGGTGGAGCTGGATGTGTAGCTGGGGGGTCAGATTCTAACTTACCTGTGTCTGTCTCCAGCCCGAGGAGGAACCAGACCCAGAGGAGAGAGACCACTTCTTGCAGCAGCTCTACAAATTCATGGAGGACAGAGGTGAGGAGGTCCAGGAAATGGATTCCCACTTACATCTCCAGCCTGTTGTAAACACTTTTAAAGGACTAATTCGCACATAAATGGGAGTGATGTCGTTCTGCAGCCCTAACCCTCGTTCTCCCACTGTGGACAACTGCAGTACCTGGCTGAAAGTCACATAGAGGCTCAGTAAAGCCTGGAATTCAGTGTCACTCAGTTTGAGTTTTTTCAGTATTTTCTCATGCTGTTGTTTACAGAGCTATGATCAGTGCAGTTCTAAGAACTATGTAAAAGTGTGACAGACAGTCGGCTTTGCTGCCAGTGTGTTTCTAGTGTCAGACAGACAGACGCAGGTTTGACGGGTGTGTTGTGGACGCCTTCTGAAGTCTCTCTCTGTTCATCAGGGACTCCTATCAACAAGCCTCCAGTGTTGGGATACAAAGACCTCAACCTGTTCAAGCTCTTCAGACTGGTCTTCCACCTGGGAGGGTGCCGCAAGGTGAGAACTGTTTGTCTGCCCCCCCCCCCCCCCAAGCATCTACTTACTCCTGTAAGGCTGACATCACTGTTCACCTGCTCTCTGAAACACACCTGAGTTCGAGTGAGCAACTGTGGGTTATGGGGCCTGCTGAAGGCCAGGTGTGATGATGCTAAGAAAGGTTTCGCATACTGGACTGAAGTCCTGTGATGTCACTTCCTCTTGGCTGTCTGACCAGAGCCTGATGAGCTTTGGTGTCTGGTCAACTGATGCACGACGGTTGGATGTGACGGTCTAATTGTTCTTCTTTGTGTTGTAGATTGAGTCTGGGACTGTGTGGAAACAGGTCTACATGGACTTGGGAATTCCAGTCCTGAACTCTGCTGCATCATACAATGTTAAGACAGCCTACAGGAAGTAAGACCACGTCTGTGTTTACCCTTTTCTGACTGGGTACATTTCCCATCAGCCTCTGGTTTTCTGATGGTTTCATTTGTGTCCTTAGGTATCTGTACGGTTTCGAGGAGTACTGCCGCTCTGCCTCCATCACCTTCAGGACCATCCATCACAACAACCCTCGCCCTCCTGTCAATCAGAAGATAGAAGGGGCGGAGCTTACAGAGTCCATGTCTCAAGTGAAGGCAGAGCTTGATGAGGACAAGAGGGAGGAGGCAGAGTCAGAAAGTGAGAGTGAGAAGGAGGAGGTGAAGGAGAGACAGTCATCCCCAAGGGTGAGACATCTTAAAAATCTCTGAGGCGACTAAAAAACCAG
Source organism: Mastacembelus armatus (assembly GCF_900324485.2). Lineage (NCBI taxonomy): Eukaryota > Metazoa > Chordata > Actinopteri > Synbranchiformes > Mastacembelidae > Mastacembelus > Mastacembelus armatus. The sequence goes on along the minus strand of NW_022872883.1, from coordinate 328,390 downwards.
ACTCAGCCTCTGTTCACCTGGTCTGACTCACCTGTCTGACAGTGAACTAATGAATACTTGTCTAATCAGAGTTGATGAAAACAACCTGTTGTTTTGATTCATGTTTTTAATAGAAACATCATTTTTCTCAACGTAAAGACGAAGCAAAACATTCAGTTTTTTGTTTGTATCATCTAACGAGTCCCGTGTTGTTTAGACGCTCTGGGTTAAGGTCCAGTAAAAGCTGTGGTCTTAGTTAAATATTAAGGTCTGGAAGCTGTCGACTTTTAAAACAGTTGACAGTGGTTCTACAGCAAACAGCAGCTGGGACGTCTGAGCTGCAGCTTCTGCTCAGCAGAACAATGCATCACTTCCCTGGCAGCAGCAGGAAACGTAATCCAGGCAGAGCTTCTCTGTCAGTTCCACACACATCGCTTTGCTCTTCACCATCTCACCTACATTCTGCCACGTCCACACAGCAGCGTCTTCTGGTGACGTCAGTTGAGCTTCACTGAGGACACATAGTCCAAAAATCTCTCTGTTCTTAAAAAAACCTCTGAACATCTGTTTTAACTTGAACGAGGGGAAACGTTATTTTACTGATTAACTGTGATGTAATTAACACACTGACTGATTGTTGTGAAGTTGCTCGTTAAACGGTGTTTGTCCTTCCTGTCTGTAGGGGAGGAGGAGGTGTGTAGCCAGTCAGCTGAAGGCAGACCGAGAGATGCCCTCCAAGCCAGAAAAGAGAGGAGGAGGAGGAGGAGGAGGAGGAGACAACAGCGAGGAGCTGAGGGAGGTGAGGAGGCGCAGCCACAGAAGAATGGATGACTCTGAGAAAGGCTCTGAAGAAGAAGAGGAGGAGGATGAGGAGGAGGAGGATGATGATGAAGAGGAGGAGGGAGAGGAGGAGGAGGAGGGCGAGGAGCGGAGGAGAGGAGACAGGTGAGTCAGATACGATCACCTTCCGTCAGAGCAGGAGTGTTGTGTTCACAGAGTAACTCCAGTTTTCTGGCTGAGCTCATATTTTTGTGGTGAGATAAGTGATGACAGACAAACACAGATCAGCACTCAGGAGTTTGGGCTCACCTCAGTTCTCCAGCTGAGTGGATTAAAAATCTGCAGGTCTCAGATGCTGGATCCTCCAGCAGCCTCACACCCTGTGGCTGAATCTCACATTGTTGGGACAGACAGCACCTGTTGTTGTTGCACCCATAGGTGTCTTTCCCTCTCCACCTGGACAGTCTGCAGACTGAGCTGTCGTTCCATCGTTTGAAGCCGAGCGTCTTGTTCTTTCCTTCCACAGCCTCATTATCCTGACTCTGTTCATTGGAACAGCCAGACCCAGTCCTGGTTCCTGCTGGGCTGGATGGTCCAAATAATGGACCCCAGTCTTTATACACACACAGTTTCTTGGAAGGACTCAGCCAAAGGACCAGTTCAGCTTCAGCCCTGGACCTGAGCTGAAACATGTCAGTCACAGCTGAAACATGAGGTGACCCAAACTTTTGACTGGTGGTGTAGGAATGACGGAGGGAAAATTGAAAGAGCGGCACGTTGTGCAAAAGGAGAATTTCATCTGAAAAACTGAACTGTGTGTGTGTGTGTGTGTGTGTGTGTGTGTGTGTGTGTGTGTGTGTGTGTGTGTGTGTGTGTGTGTGTGTGTGTGTGTGTGTGTGTGTGTGTGTGTGTGTGTGTGTGTGTGTGTGTGTGTGTGTGTGTGTTTCAGGAGTGAGGATGAGGAGGATGGAGACTCTGTGACGGGGACAAAGGTCAGGGTGAAGTACGGCAGAGGAAAGACTCAGAAGATCTACGAGGCTCACATCAAGAAGACTGACGTGGACAACGGGGAGCAGTTCTACCTGGTTCACTACTACGGCTGGAACGTCAGGTCAGTGTGATGTGATTCAGGATGACTGTCAGGAACCTGAGATACAAGAACACACACCAAACCAAAACTCTGGTGTCCTCAACAAAATGTGTGTGAATCCGGAACCTGGTTTAGCTTATTGGTCTGTGCCGTAGACCAGAACAGGGGTCTCTCTTCCACTCGTGGAGATGTTTAAGGCGTAGTCTGTCCTGACAGGTGTGTTTGCTCCACAGGTATGACGAGTGGGTGAAGGCTGACAGGATCATCTGGCCTGCGGAGAAAGGAACAAAGAGGAGACAGAGGAAGAAGTTGAAGGTGAGATGCCACATCAAATTGTTTCCTGTGAGCTCAGAGGGTCATGTAACCTGCTGAAGGCCAGGTGTGATGATGCTGAGAAAGCAGCAGGTGGGGTTTAGGAGATTAATTCTCAGCAGGTGACCTGTAAAGGAACCGCAGAAGAAGGGGGGTCCCTGTGAGTCGGACTGATTCTGTAGAAACCGGTACCAAAACTGACTGAGCTTTGTTTATCAGCAGAATAAGGATGAAGGGGAGAAAGATGAAGACAAGGCGGCGGCGCCGGCAGCAAAGCCAACGGGAGCGAAACGTGGTCGTCCTCAGATCAGAACCACACCGTCCAGCTCAGCAGGACGCAGCGTCTCCAAGACCCCGAGCAACGAGGGCCGATCCAACGGCAAGAGCAGCCGGGGCGAGACGTCGTCCAGCATGGCCAACGGAGACAGTAAGTGTGTCTCCCTGTGTGTGTGTCTCCCTGTGTGTGTCTCATCTGACGTGTTGTGCTCTCTGCAGACACTCCTCGCAGGAGAACCAGGAGAACATCTGGCCTCTATGACTCCGACAGAGCCTCCAACGGTGAGAACATCTTCATCATCACTGTTTCTGTTATTGATCCTGTCTCAGTAAGTTACCAATCCGCTGCTCTATCTCACCACAGAGGATTCTGGGAATTCATCAGATGACAGCGAAACAGAAGACCCACCTGATAAAAAGCCATCTCCATGGCGTGGGAGGAGTGAAGCTTCTCCCTCCCAGGAGGAGGAGCCAGAGGAGGTGAAGGAGGAGGCAGAAACCGAAGACACTGTCTTGACACCTAAAAATAACAGTGCTGTCGCCATTGCAGCAACTGGTCAGCTACCAGTCGCCACAACACCGCCATCTCCCAGCATGCCTCAGGAAAAAGCTGACAAAGTTGGTAGCCAATCAGAGATTAAAGAGGTGGAGCAGGGGGAGGAGCTCGTAGTAGAAGCGGCCATGTTGCCACTTCAAGTGGACGCAGACAACAAAACATCGTGTGAGGAGACGACGACGTTCATCCGAGAGAAGAGCAAGATGTCTCCCTGCAGGATGTCTCCTCCCCCTGACGGGGTCGCCAAAGTGTCTCCTTCCAATGACAGGGTCACTAGGATGTCTCCTCCCCCCGACAGGGGCAGCAGGATGTCTCCTCCCCTCGACGGGGTCGGCAGGATGTCTCCTCCACCCGACGGGGTCAACAGGATGTCTCCTCCCCCTGACAAGGTCGATAAGATGTCTCCTGCTGCATCAGACAAGCACAAACTGTCTCCTGAGAAGCAGCAGGTGTCCTCCACTGTAGCTGGTTCTGATGAGGAGGACCGGTCCACTCCTCTGTCCCCCCCGAGGGCCAAAGGTCGCAGGGTCATCCTCAGAGAGACCGACTCTGAAGCTCCTCCTAGAATGCGTCTCTGCACCCCCAGCCCTGACCCTGCCTCCCCTGCCAGCCCCTCCCACATGACAGCGTCTCCTCACAGCGCCCCGAAGAGGCAGGAGGAGCCCCTGGTGATCCTCCGATGCCTCCCCAATCAGCACCTCCCCCTGCAGGCTCCCACAGTGGCCTCTGACACTGACTCTGCAACGGAGGAGGAAGAGGAGGAGGAGGAAGAGTTACCTGAGGAGAGGAGCAGCACAGCGCTCAAACGCAAGGCCTCAGAGCAGCAAGCGGCTGACAAAAAGTCCCGTCCTGACAGGAGGCAGGAGGAGGCCACTACGTCCCCCAAAACCCCCGCTGCCACTGTCAAGATGGTGGCAGGACCTTCTGCCATAATCCTGCCGTCACCGCTCCGCTCCAACAGGAGGAGTGAAGGTGGCGTGAAGACAGTGGAGTGGCCCCTTCCGGCAGAGGAGACACAAGTGGAGGTGTCACAGGAGCGTTTGACAGGTGGAAGCATAAAGGAAATAGAGGTGCTTTCTGGGACGCCTCCCCTTGCTCCGGAGGCCCTGGGTCCCTCCCCTGCTGAAGAGCTGGTGATCGACCCTGAGGCGCTGGTGTGCCACGAATCTGACCTGGATGACCCTGACGAGAAGGAGAAGCCCACTTCCTCCCCAGAGGACCTCCTTCTGATGATAAGAGAACAGCAACAAGCCCCGCCTCCACTGCCTCACCTTCTCCACACCTCTTCACAGCCCCAGGTCAGGCCGTTCCTCCCGGCTGCCGCCCTGAGCTCTGCCCCCTGTCCCGAGGAGCTCCACCCACCCAGGAGTGCTGAAGAGGACAAGGGGGGAGTAGTGGGGGAGGAACAGGAGGGAGGCTCCAGCCCCGGGTTTGGCAGCACCTCCTCCACTTCCACCTCCACCTCCACCTCCCTGCTGTCCCTGCAGGAGAACAAGGACAGAGGTAAGACACAGCTGGTGATCCAGGTTTGGTAGTGGATAGAGATCGGACCAGGGACCAGCTGGTTTGTTCCGTTCACACTGGAAACATCTGAGGATGTAACTTTGTGGAGGAACTTGTGACTGGTCTGTTTTCGTGGTGACTAACCTGTGACCTTTGACCCCTCAGGTCAGAAGAGGGTGATGGAGTGTAACTCCAGCCCGTCATCCAAGAAGCAGAAACGCAACCAGAAACGGCTGAGCACACCCGGAAAAGTGGAGAAGAACGGAGCAGGTGAGTGATGAGTTGATCTGAGCTCGGCCGATTTGTGTGTTTTTGGAAGATGAATGTCTGAAGATGTGACGACCTAAACTGTGTCCGCAGGTCACAGCAGCGACAGCGAGGACCAGTCTCGGCTGTTGACCCTGTCCAAGTCTCACAAGTCTCGCTGTCCTGGTCTGTCGTCGCCGTCGTCTCACAGCAAAGACAAGCAAAACTTCCCGTCCCCCCAGCGCACGTACAAGTGGACCTTCCAGCTCGGTAAGCCTGGATCCATCAGCTGGAACTTTTCTTAGAACCTGAGCGTGTTAGTCTTTCTCCGGCTGCGATTGTCAGTGGTAGGGAATATTCCTACACAGCTGTCGGTAAACTGTAGTAACCTGTGCCTCCTCTTCCTCCTCCTCAGACAAGCTGGACAGCATGACGAGCGCGGAGAGGATCTCCTTCCTGCAGGAGAAGCTGCAGGAGATCAGGAAGTACTACATGACCCTGAAGTCAGAGGTCGCCTCCATCGACAGGCGCAGGAAGAGACTAAAAAAGAAGGAGAGAGAAGGTAAGAGCAGCAGCGAGCATGCTGGGAAATCCATTTGTTCTGTCTGGGACTGTCTGCATCTGTAACATCTGTGAAGTGGGGGGAGTTGGTAAAGACCAGATGGACCAGAACTCGCTGGTTCTGACCAACGGAGCGAAGCGTAAAAATGATCCTTTTGTCCTCGTGTCTGTTCCAGTGTCCAACACGACGGCGTCGACCTCGTCGGGCTCCTCGGACACAGGCATGAGTCCGTCGTCGGCCTCGCCCACCCAAAACACCGTCGCCGTGGAGTGCAGGTGATGACACGCCCACCCAGGCCCTGCCCACTCACACGCCGTCGCCCCCTTCTGCTCAGCCCACCCACTTGAGCCACAGACTCTGCCCAGTCAGCCGACTCTGAAGGCATGATGGGTAAAATAAAACTCCCTCGGGGACAGAGCGTGAGCTACAGCTGGAACGCCACGCTGGGGGGGGGGGCGCACGCTCCGGCCCCTCACCTATGGACTGACTTCCTGTTTGAGGAGACTAACGTGACAAGAAAACATCAGTTCACGTCTGTTCCGCCGCCACAGAGCCCTCCTCCTCTCCTTCCTTCCTTCCTTCCTTCCTTCCTTCCTCTGATGCGGCCTCAGTACTTCTACTCAACCGATTTCAAAATGGGGGGGGCACGGCTCATTATGCACATTGTTTTTTTTGTTTTGTTTTTTTTTAAAGAAAACTAAAAAGCTGACTTCCTGCTGCGACTGTTTTTGGTCTTTTTATATGGAATCAGAGCTTTTATTTTGGTAGAAACAAAGAGACTTCCCAAACGTTTCTGAGGTCACAACGGGAGAGAAAATAAAATATTTGGAGAAATGAAATTTTTGTTTTTGTGTAAAATAATTAAAGTACAGCTTGTTAATATTTATTCAGTTATTTTTTAGTGTATGTAATGGGAGATCAGCGCCGCAGCGGAAAAACCAACATACTCACAGGAAGTCAAATGTCTGATTTATGATTTTTGAGTGAAATATAATTTTGATTGTGGTTCAATAAATCTCATTTCCATGTGAAAGGTCCTGATTTTGGTTTGGCAAACTAATTATGGCTCAGTGTCATAATGTTCATGTGAAATAGGTTTGATCATAACATTTACAAATTCAAATCTTTCAGAGATGAAAAGACTTTCTATTATTTGGAAAGATGATTTTGATTTTCATTGAACATTTATTTCAGAGCAGTGAAATTATGACTTTTGCATTTCATCATTTTGAGCCAGTAAATCTCATTTTACTCAGTTTTTTAAAATTCAGATATAGTTATGGATTTAACGTTGATTTGCTAAATTTAAATGATTTTCTTTTATACTTTTGACTCTGGGTCATAGTTTCATAATTTCACAGATTTATTGCTGCTATTGATTTTGTTTTGGAATCTGGTTGTTTGGCTTCCTATGAGTATATTGATCATTTTCAATTTGAAATCACTGACTTGTCTGAGTTCAGTACTGAAGTCGCTGTCCTAGGGTTTCCGCTGCGCTCTTCTTCTGTGGTGTCCTGTGCTGGGATAGACGGCGGGTCTCAGCTCCTGAAGGTTTCTGTGATCTGTACATAAACAGCTCGAGTCAAGAAAGAATACCACACCATGTCTGAGAGCTATGTTTTCCACGCCTGTAAAGAATGATTTCTAATATTTTTATGAGACAACTCTTTGTACTGTTGTATTATGAACTGTTTTTCCTACGTGGTGTTGCCAGAGCGACGACTGTACATAGAGAAACACTCACTTCCTCCTGCAGACAGACGCCAACAAGCAGAGCTCTGTTTCTAATAAAGTTTTTAAATATGTTTCCACTCTGCAGCGGCGTCTCATTTCAGCCCCGGACCTGAACCTCAACCAGGTCCCCAATTCTGATCCTTATGTTGAACCTGATCCCAGCCCCGATTCTGATCCTGATACCAGTGACCAGAACCATGACGGTGCGTTCAGGTGCTCCCTGTAACTATTGAAGTCAGTAACTTCCATGTTAATATTTTTAAAAGTACAAATGTTGGTACTTATTCTTTGCACTTGTGCTGCAGTACATTTCAGAGGTAATACTGTTTTTTTTTTTTTTTTTTTATATTGCAACCACTTCATAAATTATAAAACCTGAAGCTAAAACGATTAACATTTGTTATGAATAAGCTGAAACTAGAACCTGATTAACAGAAAATTAATTTCCAAATATTTCCTGCTCCAGTTAATTTTATTTTATTACATTTGGAGTTTGGACTGAAACAAAACAATGTAAAGGTTTCGCTTTGAGCCCTGTGAACACAACGCAAACAATCAAATAATCAGAGAAAGATCAATCAACGACCAAAGATGTCACAGCTTCATGATGTTTAATAAAAACATTAGTTCAACATCACAGCAACATAAAACTCAACCCACATTAAAGGACTATTACACAATTTTTGTGCACAACTTAAATAAACTGCCTGCTGTTTTACACTACATCTCCCATGATGCTCAGCTGACAGATTTTCATTTCTGTCCAATTCAGCAGCAGAAACTTCCAGGGCTGCTTCACACAGACTGATGACAGAAAACAAAATACCACCAGCTGCAGGTGAGAGTTTAGTCCAGCACAGTGAGACCAGGACCTAGTGTCATGTTATCAGTCCACATCAGTCCTGGTTCAACGAGGTTGTCCCAGCAGTCCAGCTTTAGCAGCCAGAGCCTCATTCTGCTGGATGTGGTACTCCTGGAACCTCATGGAGATCCTCTGGGTCATCTTCAGATATTTCTGCAGACAGGACTCGGAGCAGCTGGACTGAACCACAGACAGAGACTGAGTTAATGTTGGTGGACACAAAACTCTGAAACAACATCTGTCACAAACATCTGCTTCTCTCACAGAAACTAAAACTCAATCCAGGTCTCCGTTACTTCTACTATGTGGCAGGAAGAGTCGGAGCTCACTTCCTGAGCGTCTCATTACCTCTGATGTCCCTCCACAATAAACCTCCATAAATCCACTTACAGGAAACAGAGGCTGCAGAACTTCATTCAGAATCCTGCTTTTTAAGTTTCCTTCAGTACTACAGTGATCCAGTTGTCTGTACGTCCATGGGTTCACTGCAAACAGCTGATCAGTCAGTTCTGCGGCTTTACTGAGACTGACAGTTTAAGACGAACGTCTGACGGGGGATTGGTCAGACTGCCAAGAGAAGATGTGACATCGCATGACGTCATCAGCTCATTGAGCAAAACCTTTTCTCAGCATCTTCACTCCCCCCCGACACTGAACCCAGGACCTGCAGGTTCCATCTGACCCTAAAACCTCAGATTTCAGAGCATCCCTGAACACACCAACAGGAAAAACCTCAAATCTCACCTGAACTTTGACCTGAAACAAGAACACAGCTGATTTCTTTTTACCTCCTCTGGCTTCACGTCTCTGGTGGTGAAGTCTTTGACACAGTCCATGAAACAGTTTTCTGTCACCTTGTTGTACGTCCCCAGAAACTCCTTAAACTGAGAGAGCAAACCACAAAGTACGGCATGAGGACAGGTGAGAAGGAAACAGGTACCTGCCTCACCTGGAGCTCAGACTGTGACAGGTTCTAATCTGAGGATCAGAAAGTGATGTTTTATCACAGGGGGTTTGTGATTGGTCTGTTTTTACCACAGCTTCTGACATTAAACACCTGATGTGACGTCACAGCTGTGGAGCGCTCACCTGTTTGATCTGGTCAGACTCGGACACCTGCAGCGCCATGTCTCGGATTCAGCCTCTGGGGACAACAAACAGGTCTCATTAGACCCCCGCTCCCACAACAGACCCCCGCTCACACACCAGGGCCCAGTCCAGACTCCTTCACTTTAACGTCCCCATCTGTTAATAAATCAGACTTTAAGTCGCCACTGACACTTTATTCAGTTTGTCCTGTTTTAGTTTCATCACGTTGACGTCGTCGCATCCTGTTCACTGATAAACAGGTAAAAACCACTGACTGTTTTCTGCGGGCTAACGGCTAACGTTAGCTTCATGTTTACAGATTTCCTGGTAAACGTCCCTCAAAGATCAAAGGTCACACGGACACTGAGTGTTAAATGTAAATTCCTGTTCGAGAAGAAGTCTGAGTCTCACCTGAGTCTCACCTGTTCGTCTGGAGAGAAAATGCTCCTGGCAGCTGCTGAAGGACACGTGAGCTCAGGGAGAAACGGAAGCGCAGATTCACAACACACTAATAAACTACAAGTGCTGTAATAAAATAGATCGGTTATAATAAAGTAGTAGTATTTAAGTAGTACTTCACACTGTGTTTTACTGATGTGACTCAGGCTCGAGCAACAGAAAGGTTAAACTCTGAAACGTGACGGAAGTTTCACGTCTGAACCACAAGTGCAACAGAAACCATCCGGAGTGCTACAAGAGCGTAACTTCATATAGTTCCTAGCCTTGGTCGCAAAGATTTATTAATCTGATTATGAATTTGATGTGTTAGTAATAATTCTGTAGAAACATGGCTCGAATTACGGCGGAGCTGCCTGCTGCGTTAGGAGAGCCCTAACAACCGTCCACTTGTAGGTTCTGTTTTATTTATATTCTTTTATTTTCAAGTTCCTGAAATAAAAATTGTATAAATATGTTTATTCGCTCTTCATTATATCGCTGTCTCTGTCTGCACTAATCCTCTGTGTGTGTAGAAATGAATTTAACACAATTGCAGTTACTCTGCATGACCATTAATTCAATCAATATTATGAATAATTGATGTAAAATATCAAATTTGTGTTGTCATGCGGAACAAATTGTTAATCTCATCAATTACTTAAATTGTTTTCATGTCAGATTTTAAATCTGCTCCTTAACCCGGCACAGACGTGGTTTACTGAACAAACTCCTGCATTTTGTGTCCTGCTATGTAGGCGGAGTGAGACTTCTGTCTTGTAGTTTTTAAATCTCTGCTGTGAAGAGGAAACAGGAAGTGCTGTGTTTTGTTGTCAGCAACAGTTACTGTTTCCACACTTTGTTGTTTACCTTTGGAGTTTGTTTTATCTCCCTGTCGCCTTGTTGTTTACATGTTTAACTACATGTTTACTCGTGTTGTGTGTCTGCGGTGGCTCGTGTCGTCACTTTTATTGTGCAGCTGTTTGTTGTTTGTTACCGTTTGATGGCGGCGCGGGAAGTTTGAAAGTGTTAGCTGCTGTTAGCCTGCATGCTAACAAAACAACAAACAAACTAAAGGAAAGAAAATAACAAAACAAACGAAACGATGTTTTCTCCGCCCGCCTCACACCCTCAGTGGGACTTATCCGGTGGGCTCAGTCCGGATCAGTCCTCCTGCAGCTCGGACACCGGGGACGTTTTGATCCGGTCCACTCGGGCGCTTCTATCGGGCCGGAGACATAATGGACCCGGATCGGTCCAGATAACCGTCCAGAAGCTGCGGGACTCTCCCCAAGTCCGGGCCCGTGTGGACGACCAGCAGCAGCGGGCGAACCCTCGACAGAAGCTTGACACCGGTCCGCCCAGGAGGGCAGGGGAGGACGGTTCGCCCGGTCAGAGCTCCGGTAAGTGTTAAAGAAACAGGCCGAGCCGACTGGTGACCGGATGTTGAGTTTGGCTTCTTTGAAAAAAAAATCTAAATACTGATTTTAAACTTAATGGTATAGATATTTTGTCCACACCAAACGGTAGACCAGGTCTGACAAAAACCTGCATTTACGCAAACCTGGACCTCAATCCAGTTCCAGGTGAAACCCCAGAAAGGCTCACACAGTCCAGTCCTCGATGTGCTGTTCAGTGACAGCAGCTTCTTTGTGTTTGTTCAGCAGGAACCAGACCAGTGCTGAGGAAACCCAGAGCCACCACAGGAAGAGTGAGTCCAGAATTCACGTTCAGTTCTTCTGCTCTTACCCACAAGAACAGGCCCAGTAAAGAAACCGAGACGAGACCGGGGACACCCATGACCGGACTCCTGTTGGCAGCTCAGCTCCGACCTCCTTCCTGCGAACAGAACTAGGCCTCGGCTTCATGACCAAGACTTTTTTGTCAGAAACACAATGTTTTCTAATGGATCCGTTCTGTCCTTAAGCTTCACTTGGACATACTGCGGGGAACTCTGGGAGTTTTGCAAAACCTGAAATAAAGACTCAGCAAGAATTTTTCCCTGCTGGACTCATTTACTCACATTTTCATATTGAAATGAAAAACATCTGAGGGAAACTAGTTTGTTTTACACCTGTTTGTGTTTTTCTTCAGCCTCCAGCTGCAGAGTCGAGCCCAAACAGGAAGCTTTCTGCCGGGGCACAGAGGGACCGAAAGCCTGGTGAGAGAAACAGAGTTATCAGTCAGTCAGTCAGCCAGTCAGTCAGCCAGTCAGCAGGCACAGTCACAACAAACATTCTCATTTCTCAAAATGTGTTTTAGAAATGAATTCATTTTATTTTGTACCGTTGATATGCATCAGACATTAAAGTCTGAACATTTGTCATTATTGTTGTTGGTAAGTTGAAATGACAGAAACTCATGGAATATTGTTTTTAGATGCCAACACTGAAATCAAACCAAAGATCTTAAAACATAAACTCAGAGCTTTGGATTGTTCCTGTAAACACCAGGTGAACCCTGTCTCTGACTCCGCCTCTGCTTACATCACCTCTCAGGTGATGACCTGCTGACGTCACGTTTTGCTGCTGGAGGTCGAGGAGTCGTCCTCGCAGCCCTGAAGCAACGGTAAGAATAAAACGTGTTCAAACCTCTTAAATTTAAGGAAAAGTTGATGCGGTTTGGTGCTTTTAGATTTTTTGTTGCATTTGCAAACACCTTGTGGTGCTGTGACATACTTAATGAAATAGTTTAGAAGTTTTTTATGTAACGTTGCTGATATGAACGCCCCAGCATGACGACAACGTAACGTGATGAAGCTTGAGATTCAGATTTTTATGTTTACTGTGATATTAGGTGGAAATGTTCTGTGAGTTAGGGTTAGGTCAGTCTCTGTTATTCCAGCCCTGTCACCTGCTGGACTCAGCTGTCTGTTCTTATTCTGTCAGCTCTCACAGCGCCCCCCACAGGAGGGAGGTCAGAGTGCAGCTGTTGGACCCAGGGCCCCTCCAGAACAAATCCCAGGGTGCTCCTGATCTAAGGACCAGCTCCAAGGATGCACTGGGTGCACCGGGGGTCCAGGTAGAGCCAGGGCTGTCTGCTGGTTGCCAGGGAGACAACAGCAATGCAGCGGCCTCGGCCGCAGCTGCAGCTGTGGCTGCAGCAGCTCCCCTCATTAAGGTACTGACAGGGGTACCAGTTACTGCAGTACTGTACAAAATGTGAGTCCTTTGCTCTGAAGCAGAGTTCAGACAGAAAACTGTGTGAACAGTGAAATCTGATCCAGGACGTCCTGAGGGACTGTCTCACCTGTATCCGTACACAGGTCTGACCTGGATCTAAATGAGTTTAGAGGGACTGACAGCACAGGACCCGTCCTTTCACCTGTCTCAGTCTGTCTCCGTTGTGTGTGCAGGCTCAGGTGGACATGGAGGCGCGAGTGTCTCAGCTGGTGGACGGCGTCCAGAAGCTGCTGCAGGCCGACAGGTACGCACACACCTGCACGCTGCAGTAGGATTCAGGTGTCAGTCGTCTCCTTCGTTAATTGATGAAATGTTTTGTCTGTCAGTGGTAGAAAGTTACAGATGTACGGAAGCTTCAGCTTCATCCACCTGTTGAGTTTTGTTTGTTTCCGCTGGTTTGGATGTTAAAAAAAATCTCATTGAACTGTTTGAACTGAACGCTGCTATGACATCACTGTGACGTCATTCTGCTCTGTTGTCAGGGACAGCGGGGACAGGGGGCGGAGCCTGAGCCAGCAGACACTGCAGCACCTGGAGACGCTGCACAGCCAACAGCTGCAGCTGCAGGTAAACACTCACCTGTTCAGGTTCTGCTCACACCTCGCTCTGCTGTCTGACTACTCATTGGCCAGTGGCTCTCCTCTCCTACAATCAGAACCAGTTGCTGGAGTCCACCCTCCGGATCATGACAGGCAACGTCCCCGTGACCTCTGGGACCTCAGACCTCATAGCTCCAGATCAGCCGGGTCGTCTGCAGGTCACACAGCTGGACACTACAGGTAAGCACCAATGACTGTAGAAGGAAATGTTTTCTTGGTTGGACAGATTTTTAATGGTATCTGATTATTTTGTCGAGAACTTCCTGTTTAAAGAGCCGCTGTGACCAGCAGGTGGCAGCAGCGTCTCTCTGAGGCCTGAGGTTGTTACCATGGAAACAGCCTGCCTCAGACCTGTGTGTGTTTCTGCGGGCACAGGTTCCTTCATAGGATGGAGAGGTGGTTGTCATGGTAACCAGGCTGTTTGTAGCAGCAGGTTATTTATAGCTTCACTTTGATCGTCTGCAGCCGCATGTTGTCAGTCAAGGCCTGATCACACACATTCACCTCGAACAAAGACACTGTCAGTGTGTCAATCAATCAATCAGTCGAGCTTTATTTATATAGAACTGTTCATACTGCAAAGAGCTTCAGTGTAACACAATCCAACAGCAGCACGAACACAAACCACATTATCACCTTCATCAAGGAGACACAGGGGTTCCTAATAAACCGACTGGGTCTGAAACAGGGGTTCCTAATAAACCACGTCAGTGAGGATTTCCAAGCGGTGGCATCTCTGTAGGACTGAACAGGTTTCCCAGGTGTCAGTGGTGTTTGACCTTTATCGTTTACTCTGGAGTTTTCGTCACGAACCAAAGTCCGACTCTGCTCTGTTTTCAGAAAATGTCCTCAGCCGCCGGCAGCCAACCTGCTCAGCGATCGGAGCCGCCGCCTTGGATGCCGGTCCGGTTGCCATGGCAACACCCCAGTGTCCAGAGCAAACCAGGTGAAGGGGAGGAGGGGAGGGTGTTTCTGTGGATGTGAACGTGAAGGTTTTGTCAAACAGACCGAAGTCATGCAGACTGAGCTGCTCAGCTGTGTCGGGAATTTAAACAGGCTGATTTTCCACCAACGTTTCCTGTTGCTGTGCAGGTGTAAACAGCTGAGCCACGTCATCATGGTAACCATTGATCTGCCCGGTCTCTTCTCCAAATGTCACATTTCTGTTAAATATCAATAAACAGTGGATGAGATCATTTCACACGTGAGGGTCTGAACCTGGTTTTCTGGTCCAGGTTAGGTCTGGGTCAGGGTCTGAGTAGTGAGAAGGGTCTGGGCCTGTGTTGTGTCAGTGAGGGTCCTCACAGCTGTAGAAAGACCCTACTGTGTGTGTCTCAGACTTGATTTGCATAAACACTGAGGAAACGGGGGCGACCACGGCTGCAGCGCCTCATCCTCACGGCGCGGTCGCCAGGCGCGTTTCCATAGCAACACAGACGGTATCCATCAGTGGCGTGCCGGCCGAGATTAACCGTCACCTCTGTGGCTGTTTCATGCTTGTCTTATTCATTACGCACAAAATGAGAATTGATGATTATTTGCAAATATTTTCCACGTGATGCTTCGGCTGCAGCGCCTGCCGGTTCCCTCGTTATAGATCTCAGTAGAACAGAGAAGGAACACAGGCCGGTCCTTCAACTGAGACACAAGGACATTGCTGCTCCTGATTCCAGCTCTGAATGAAAAACTAGTAAATTATGCAGCAGGTAATAAAGGCATGAAATAAGGAGGAAACGAGGGGAGAACAGTCTCGGCTTTAGAAGCAGAACAGATTCTTTTTCTGTCGACTGGCAGCTTCAGCTTTGTGTCAGACGGCGAGAAGCTCGTGACGCCAGAAACAGAAACACAAAGAGCAGCAAACAGCCTCCTGAGTGGGCGATCGAGGCACAGCACAGAGAGAGTGGGGGAGGGAATGGCAGAGGTGAAACCTGCCTGGCAACACAGATCCAGATGTTTTTCCTTTGTCTCTGCAGCAGAACCCCCCAGTCCCCCTTAGACCCCAGCTTCAGACTATAGAACGTGGCAGGTTCACATTTTACTGAATTATGAGAAATTAGTGCACGCTCCACAGAGCACCACAGAAGAAGAGGAGGAGCTGCCCAAAAGATGGAAACATGATGAAAATTATATTTGTGTTAGTTTCAGGTGCGAGGTCTGAGTCACATGACCAGGGTTCCTGTTTCACTAATGACGCTGCAGACTCAGCTTCTGTTTCAGGGCAGGGTCTAATTAATCAGTTTGTGATATTGATCAAGGAGATGCAGAGTCAGCGTGTGATGTTTGTCGGGCACATGGCAGGGAACCGGTCTGGTTCTGACCTCTGGGATTTGTGGTTTTGGGGTCCTGAGTGACATGTGGTTTGTCTGTACTGGTCCCAGCAGGGTGTTTTGCTCTGCGGCTGGTCCTGTTTGGGTTTTCAGACTGCGGTCCCTGCTCGGCGGGGGGAGGGGGCAACAAGTGCCACACTTCAGTCTCACGGGACCTGCGGGGGGGCGGTGACGTCACTCCCTCCACCAGGTGGCATTCCTGGAGGGGGGAGGGGGGCACAGTCCAAATTCCTGAGCTCGAGTGGGAGCGAGGCATGCAGGGAAAAAAGCGCAGAGCACCCCCTCCTCCTCCGACTCTGCAGCAGCAGGAACAATAACCCGAGACCAGGAGCCGCTTCACTCCGTCCGCCCGTCCTCCTGTCTGGGTCTGCTTCCGCAGGACGAACCGGGCTGGTGTGAGCAGCCGCGCGGAGGGAGCCGGGAGGGAAAATGTCCTCCCCGCAGGTCTCCTCGTCCCGCAGACAGTCGTGTTATCTGTGCGACCTGCCCCGCATGCCCTGGGCCATGATCTGGGACTTCACCGAGCCCGTGTGCCGGGGCTGCGTCAACTACGAGGGCGCGGACCGGATCGAGTTCGTCATCGAGACGGCCCGCCACCTGAAGCGGGCGCACGGCTTCCAAGAAGGAAGATCGTCCGCCGGCGGACCGCCTCCCCCGCCGCCGCCGCAGCAGCCGAAGAGCCAGGCGGTGCTACTGACCGGGAAGGAGCCGGCGGGGCAGCTCAACCACCACCACCACCCGACGGACGGGCCGGGGAAATCCCAGCAACCCGGTTTGGACCGGTACTCGCTCGGTGCGGACAGCCGGGCTCGGTTTGACTACAGCGGGCAGAGCAGCAGGCTGCCGAACGGACTCGGAGGACCGAATGGGTTTAAACCGGACGACGGACCGCCTGAGCTGAACAGACAGAGCCCGAATTCGAGGAGCAGGAGCCACGGGGGGCTGGTGTCGGTACCTGGGCAGATGACCGTGCCGCCGAGTCTGCTGCCCCAGACCCTGCTGAACGGACCGGCCCCGCACGGCGTGGCCAGCCGAGCCGCCCCCCAGGGCTCCGTGGTCGGCGTCTCCCTGCCCGGACAGGTGGGGCTATCCGAACCGGGAGGGAAGCGGCCCGCCTCGGTGTCCAGCACGGACCAGGAGCGGGAGCTGAAGGAGAAACAGCGGAATGCGGAGGCTCTGGCCGAGCTGAGCGAGAGCCTCCGGAACCGGCAGGAGGATTGGTCCAGCAAGCCGAAGATCGTGCGGGACACGCTGCTCACGCTGTCCGGCTGCACCCCGTTCGACGTCCGCTTCAAGAAGGACCACGGGCTGGTCGGCAGGGTGTTCGCCTTCGACGCCGTGTCCAAACCCGGGCTGGACTACGAGCTGAAGATCTTCATCGAGTACCCGAGCGGCTCCGGGAACGTGTTCTCCAGTGCTTCGGGGGTGGCCAAGCAGATGTACCAGGACTGCATGAAGGACTTCGGCAGGGGTCTGTCCTCCGGCTTCAAATACCTGGAGTACGAGAGGAAGCACGGCTCCGGGGACTGGCGTCTGCTCGGGGATTTATTACCGGAGTCGCTGCGCTTTTTTAAGGAGGGCGTGGGGGGGGACATGCTGCCGCAGCCCTACGTCGACGGCAGCTTCCCGCTGCTGCCCACCTCCCTGGTGCTGCCCGGACGGGCTCTGGCCTCGGGCAGCGGGAGCGGCAGCTCCAGGGCCGGGCTGAGGAAGAGAAAAGCCTCCCCGGAGCCGGACTCTGCGGACGGGGGCCTGAAGCTGACGGAGGAGCAGCACAGGCAGCAGTGGATCAGCAGCCAGACCGAAGCCCTCAAACTCTCCATGGCCGCGGGCTCCTTCGCCGGCCCGCCGCCCCCGCTCGGTCGCGCCACGCCCCCGGAGTCCGCCGCGCCTCCGCAGAACGGACAGTCCCCGATGGCCGCGCTCATGACAGTCGCGGACACGCTCGGGAACGCTCACTCCCCCAACAAGGACAGGGACTCTGTTCACTCCACCACCTCCTCCTCCAGACACAACAGCAGCAGCCCGGTGTCCCCCGCCTCCGTGTCCGGACAGAGGCGCCTCTCCTCCCGCAACGGAGACCTGGGGCTGTCCGCGCCCTCTCAGTCCGCGGGGGGCGTGGACCAGGTGCATGCGCAAAACGTGCCCGACTCCCCCATGGCCAACAGCGGGCCTCTGTGCTGCACGATCTGCCACGAACGGTTAGAGGACACGCATTTCGTGCAGTGTCCCTCTGTCCCCAACCACAAGTTCTGCTTCCCCTGCTCCAGAGAGAGCATCAAGGCCCAGGGAGCCTCCGGGGAGGTGTACTGCCCCAGTGGGGAGAAGTGCCCGCTGGTGGGCTCCAACGTGCCCTGGGCCTTCATGCAGGGGGAGATAGCAACCATCCTGGCTGGGGATGTGAAGGTAAAGAAGGAGAGAGACCCCTGAGGAGGAGGAGGAGATTCTTCATCTCTGCTCTCACTGCAAAACACAGTGGGTGAACCAGAGTCTGCAGCTGAGCCTCTGAGCCGGACTCCTCTAGTGTCTGTCAGCGCGGGGGGGGGGGAGCCAGAGTCTGAAACAGGGCTGCCATAGGACTTTATTCCACAACAGAATCCAGAATAATTCCATGTTATTATCCAGGTGCATGTTCAGGTACGTGGGTAAACAAACCAGCTTCACTAAATCAGTCAAACATGGGGTTCTAATAACTTGGTGAGTTAGATTCATTCTTGCTTATGAGCTTTATAGTGAAAAACATTTTCAGACGTGTTTCAGTCGTAGATCAGCTCAGCAGCACAAACACAGCAGGTCTGTACTTCCTGTGTCACAAACACACGGACGATAGACTCCGACTCCTTAGAGCGAATCGCCGTCATAAACGACTTGACTTGACTGAGCAGCCATTGTTTCATCTTCAGCTGGACTCTTAAGGAATCTGTGTATTTTCTGTATAGATCTGGGGGCTGGAACTAGTGATCAGCTTCCAGTATTGATTAGGTTTGAAAAGTGTGTAGAACAGCAGAAATACTGAGGTCAGAAGAGACGAACCTCCCAATACAACCACACGACGTCTTGTTTTGAATTATTTGTTGTAGAACCTCATTTTAAATGGAACAGTTCTGTCAACAGGGGCCCATAAATTAAACAGACATGAATTCTGATTAAATAGTTAATCAATAATGAAAACAAAGCACCAGTTCTTTTACACAGGATGAGTTTCCAAGACTGACCGTTGTTTCTACACTAAATATTTTTAAAATGAGTTTAAAACCAAACCAACACATTCGATGAACATTCGATGAACATGCAGTAAAGAGGTTCAGTGGTTTTCATGTGGGGGGGCAGGAAGAACATTTGTAGCCAGACAACCGTTTTCATTTATGCTGAATCAGGAAAACCAGTCGTTTGTTGATTGAGGCCCTAAAGGTTTGACTGTTGAAAGTCCGACTCCTCTCCATCCTGGTGTCAGGACCAAGTGGACAAACTGAGGATCAGATACACTTGTAGAAAATATATACATGTAGACTTTAGTGTCAGAAACAGCTGTGGACTTTATTTTAGCCTCTGGCTAAAACAGCTGCAACACTTTGACTTTCAAAATCTCTTTTGAAGCTAAAGTGCCAGACGTGAACTGGTTCCAGCTTCCGTTCATGTTTGAAATGGGAACATTTGCAGGTTTTCTTAATTTCCCATAAAAACACTGAAATGTTTGGACTGTTAATCAGACAAAACAAGACATTTGAAGACGTCACCCTGCACTCGGGAGCGTTTTAAGGTAAATCGTTGGTTAGTTACAGCCCTGTTTCAGATTTTCTTCACATGAATTTATCAGTTTCAGCTGAGTATTGACCCACTGAAGTATTGACAGAAATCGTCTGCAACTGAAAGAGAACTGGGTAAAATTATGTTGGAAAATGTGTCAGAAGCCTGTGACGTTCTAAAGTTTAGGGATGTGTGAGTCTCTGAAATGTGTGAGGGGATTGTCGACATACAATGATAATTTGTGAGTGTGATATTTCCTGAGCGCTGACAGACTTTAGTGGAAAGAAGAGGTTCTTCAGGCTGAGCCGCTGCAGTAAAGATGGAGGTTCTTGCAGTCGAACATATAAATATTCTACATATGGATGTTTCCAAAAAAGTCGTCTGATGAAGGAAAACGAGTGTTTGTGTTGTCGTGGAGGTGTCGGAGGTGTGAACAGCGACGGTGCGATGTTGTGTTCAAACAGACTTCATCATCACACTGTCAGGTTATAAAGTCGTGTCTGTAAAAACAATAACGGTTTTAATTTTTATAGAAGTTTTAAGGTATTTTATTTGATTCTTTTAGAATCATGTTTGACTTGAATTTGATTTTTTTTTTACAGAATTTGATTTTTGTAATTTTTTTTAATTTTTAGAAGGTTCAATTTTTTTACAATTTTTCATTGCCCGATTTTTTTTCTTCAGCCAGTTTTTATCTTCAGTGGTCGAAAACATGAGGACACATTTCCTCTTCCTGTTTTTATTTATTTTAACTGTGTTCTATTCCTGCAGTGACAGATGATAAAACAAACATAACATATTTGATCTTGTAATGTGCCTTGGAGCTGAGTCCGTTGTAATAAAATCACTTGGTATGAACTTTGCCTGTGACTTTTATTTCTGGTGAAATAGACAGGACTTTATTTTGAAATCCTTGCAGAGAAGAGGGTTTAAAATGTCCACAGATCTCAGATCAGCCTGACTTTGTGGAAATGTGTGAAAAGATGCAGAAACGCTCAGTGGAAACAGCGACCATGAGCCGTCAGCAGTGACGGGAGACTGCAGCACAAACACAGAAAACACTGTGGCTGTGGAGCAGAGGTGAACTGAGCATGTGCAGAACTCGGCAGGAAACAGTCTTCAGGTGTAGAGCTGAAAGCTGATTGGCTGTTCATAGTTTCAAAACGCCTCAGATTGAGATGGAGGCTCCAGCGTGGCCTCGCAGTTTGTTGTCACTTCGAAGTGACCTGGGGAAAAGTAGATCATGTGATGTGGACGGTCCTGACAGACAAACTAAGATTTCAGTTTGAAGTGTCACTTCTTCATAGTACCAGTGCTAAGTACATTTTGCAGTAATAACACAATCATTATCATTAATAGTATTTGTAGCAGTTCTATCAAAACAGTGATATTAGCAGTGTTATTGTCAGTGGTATTAGCCACTAGTACCAGCAGTAATATTTCTTACAGGAATAATATTTGTACTGTGTAACTTGTATAGTAACAACAGTCAAAGTAAAACTATGTGTAGCTATACCAGTTGTATCAGTGCCCAACTCCTGTAATAGTACTACTGCAACCACCATCAATTGCATTAAAAGTATCAGTCATATGGACACTAGTATCAGTGGTAGTATTATTAGCAGTATCAGTAGTACTTTGAGTCCTTGCAATTGTAGTTTGCTGCATTGCAGATTTTTGTCTTTAAGCAACAAAAACACTTGGACTCTGTGTGTGTGTGTGTGTGTGTGTGTGTGTGTGTGTGTGTGTGTGTGTGTGTGTGTGTGTGTGCGTGCGCAGTGATGGTTAAGGTGCCCTTGGCTCAGTGAAGTAAACACTGTGCATGTTAACACAGACATTGTGGGGACTCCAGGGTGGTTTCCTCACATCACATCTGTGTGTGTGTGTGTGTGTGTGTGTGTCACTGGGAGTGGCAGTTTCTGCTCTGCAGAGAGAGAGCGAGTGGTAAAGTGACATAGGGTGTCAGTGGGTTTCCTCGGTCCCTGCAGTGGAGCAGAAAGTGTAAACAGTGTAAAGTAGGACAGCGCTCCTGACATGACTGTTTCCTCAGCAGCTCAGGTGAAGTACAGAACATAACCAAGTGCAGCAATGAGCCTCATGTCTCACGTAACAACATCACGAAACAGCAGAAAGTCAGATCTTCGTCCGGCCCACATAACGAATGAAAGCTCTCCTCTTGTTTCCAGCATCTGGAATCAAACGGCAGGTCACTGACACTCACTTGTCGGGGCAGGAGGCTTGTCATCACGACTCCTGATACATTTCTGCTCACAAATCCAAGGGTTCCATTGAGTTTTGTTTTGCTGACGTACTGTAGATCAGCTGCATTTCAGTAAGTAAACAACACAAACGGCGTCAAGTGCTTCTGCATGTGACAGGCGTGTTCCTGCGTTATACAGAACAAACAACTGCGATCTCCTGTTTTCTTTCTCTGTGCTGTTTGAAATCCTGTGATTAGCTGATTAAATAATGTGTATACGTCACCCACCTTCTCCCGCTTTGTGTTCTCTGTCATCTCAGAGCCAAAACAGCCATCCCCTCCCACTAAGTGATACATAACTTAAATAAACCAACCAGAGCCTGCCCTTTACACCAGAAGACACTGACACCAACAGCCCATATTTATGTCGTCTGTATATTCACATCGTTCAGTTAGAACAACTGTGGACTCACTGGTTCCACCATGTAAATCACAGCCAGGCACCAACACTGTTGATCTGAATGATCGTGAGCTGACGTGTTTAGGTTTCACGTCCTCAAGCAGCCTCTCAAATTCCAGCGGACCGACCGTCTCCTTCCCCCTCCCCCACTGTTGGGCAGGATGCTGTGGTTGCCATGGTTACCAGCCTCCTGGCCGACAGCATCATTTATTCAGGAATGTGCTGAAGAAACAAAGAGTGAGAGGAAACATAGCGTGTGAAATGTGGATCAACTGTAAATAACGTAAAACAGTTGTGAGACCACAGGTGACAGGTGGATGTTTAGTGTGTGTGTGTGTGCGTGTGCGTGTGCATGTGCGTGGTTCATCCTCATTGTCTCACAGTGTCGATTTCATTTAAAGATGATGATGTCAGCACCATATCTCCCAGCATCCCCCACCACTCTCCCTCCCTCCCCTGTTTCTATTTTTTCTTTCTGGCTGAAAATCGAGCCGTCGGCTGACGTGCTCTGTCTCTTTGTCTCCATCTGATTGGTTGAGTTGACGTCGTGCCGCAGACCTCACCTGAACCTCTGTGGTTATTTAGGACTGAACCTGAATGAATCCAAAAAAGTGATGAAGCAGCGTGGGTGACGTCTTCAAATGTCTGATTATTTATTTTTACTATTGATCCATTAATTGATTATTTGACTAGTGTTATCACGTGTGATGTGCTTCAGTTTGGTTCTGAATCCTCCATTTTACCTGAGAGAGGGGAGAGAGAGGGGAGAGAGAGGGGAGAGAGGGGTGAGGGGAGGCCACAAGGACAAAAAGTAGGAAAAGGGCAACAGAAAGAGAAGCGTTGATATTCAGCTCCACGTGTTACTACAGAGCTCATGAATTATTGGTGGTGTGTGGCGTCTACAGAGGAGAGGCCTGTTTCACCTCCTCCTCTCCCACCTCCCAATGAATGGATCCTCTCTCCTCCCTCAGCATCCCTGCTCACTGTCACCATTGGAAACTGCTGAAGTGTTGCCTAGCAACAGCAGCAGCAGCTGTGTGCGTTTCTGAGGTGCCATTTTCTCACTACCCATCAGCCCCATGCTGTCCATCCTGTGTGTGTGTGTGTGTGTGTGTGTGTGTACCTAAACCTTGCAAGTTTGAGGCTCCTTCAAAATAAAGGGAAAGAGAAGTACCAATATAAGCACAATAAAAGCACAATGTTTTACGAGTCACTTCCATCTCCTCTTAATCAAATGATCTACTGTCTGTTTTTTTAATTCAGAGATGAATTATTCACTGTCTCTATGGCAACCCAGCCACCTGAAGGAATTCACCTGCAGTCTTTAGCCAATGACAGCCAGGCAGTAGCAAGAAGAGCCAATGAGGTGCTGAGGGAGATGGGTCGTCTGAAGAGTGAGATGAATCAGCTGTTAATGGTGAGTGGACAAACAGGCAGAGTACAGTAGAGTACAGGAAAGTACTGTCAATAAAGTACAGTCCAGTACTGTCAATAAAGTACAGTCCAGTACTGTCAGTAAAGTACAGTACAGTAGAGCAGAGAACCCCAGAGATCATAAACTTCATATTGACAGGCCTGATGTCAGTGAGTGTAGGTTTGTTTGTTAATCTAAAGTCTGATCGACTGTCTGTTGTCCAACAGCCAGAAGATTCTAGGAAAACCACCACACCTCCACCAGACCAACTCCAGTCCCAGCAAAACCAGTTTCAACCTCATCAAAATCCACCGCAACCAACCAACTCCCACCAATCCCAACGAGCTAAGTCCCAACGGAACCAGTCCAGGTCACATCAAACCTACACCCAGCAATCCCAATCTGAGCAAAATTACATCCACTCCTATCAAAAGCAGTCCCAACCAAACCACTTCAAATCCAAACATGCTCAGTCTCATCAAATGCACTCCAATGAAAACCAGTTCCAACCCAAGAACTTCCTGTCTCCACAAGTCCAATTGCATCAAACCGCATCCCAACAATCTCAGTCCCAAAAAAACTACACCCACTTCCAACAAAAGCAGTCCAACGAGTTCAAATCCCCAGAAAAACAGCCCTATTCTCATACTGCCCAGTCCCAGCAAACTCAAACCCAGTCCCAGCAGTCCCATTCCTTGCTGGACCACAAGCCTGTGGTTCCGTCCATGTTGGAGGAGGCGGGTCAGGTTCTTCGTCAGGTTCGGAGACAGAAAAAAGTTCTGGAGGAGAACCTGGAGGCTCTGCTGAGAGCCAAGACTGGAGAGGTCCTACACTGCCAACTGGAGGCTCTGGCTGCTAACAGGTATCTACTGCTAACTATCTGCTAACAGGTAGCCTAGCTACTGCTAACTAACTGTCTGCTAACAGGTAGCCTAGCTACTGCTAACTAACTGTCTGCTGATGACATTTCTGCATTGTGAGGACATTTTATCTGGGTCACACCTTCAAAGGGCTGTTTCAAGGTTCAGATCTGGTTTTAGGGTCCAGGTTAGAACCCGGTTTAGATCCGGTTTGGAGTAGACATTTAGTTGTGACAGTTCAGTGTTGGTCCCCACAGCTGAAGTAAAACTAACTTGTGTGTGTGTGTGTGGTAGTCATGTTGATTGACAGCTGGTCTCTGGGCAACCTACAGGCGGAGCTGAGATGAAGCTTCACCCAAACATCACTTTGATTGACAGCTGTCAGACTGAAGGGACTGTCGTTCCTGTCCACTTCATCTTTCTGCTGTTTCTTTTTCTTCAGTGAAGGAAACCAGAATGAGTGTGACTCATTCAGATCTGCTTTCTCTTACTGTTGGTGTCCTCTGGCCTTTGCAGAGACTGGACTGAAGGGGTTCGGATCAAAAAGACTGTAGATGCCTGGATCAACACCTTAACCAAAGACATTCAGGTGAGCTCCCTGCAGGTTTCACACCAGAATCTGGTTCCACTTTGACACAGGTCTGTGGTGTTAGCGTTTATTTAGGTAAACTGCAGAGACCCTGTCTCCTTCTCCTTAGGCTGAGTTGTCCTCTGAGGACACTGCAGTGACATCACAGCCGAGAGCTGCTGGGAGCTCCACCCACTCAGGGAAAAGGCGGGGGCCAGTGAGCACACTCAGAGAAACAGGAAGTACGACTGCGGGTGGGAGGGGAAGCAGACAGACAGTTAAGCACAGAGCGGTAAGACTGGACTCAGATTGATTTGTTTGGTTTGATCACTAACACACAGGTAATTATTCTGTCATTAATGACAGAGGGCGGAGCCTGACAGAGTCACAGGTGTGCTAACAGAGGTTGGACAGGTAGATGGAGAGTCTTACCTGACTCGTCTGTACGGCAGAGCCCCGTACGACGGTCTGAGACGAACACTGAAGAAGAGTCCATACCTTCGCTTCAGCTCACCTGCCTCGCCGCTCTGCAGGAAGCCCCGCCCACGCCTGGTGGAGAGTGTCAGAGGTGAGAAAAGAAAACACCTTTCTGTCGATTAAAATAAATAGTTGGAGAAATGGGAAAACTAAAAATAAAAACTTTGTTTGGTTTGATCTGCTGGTCACATATGTCCATCGTCTCCTGACGAATCCAGTCCGGTTCAGTAAGAATTCACAGATTTAGATTCTGTCCTTTCTCAGGTGTGAAGGTGAAGTCCTGTAAGACTCAGACAGGTTTGGCTCCTGGTTCATCACCTGTAGAACCTCATCACTACACCTTCAGCTCCACCCACATGACCTCTGGTGACCCTGCTGACATGCACTCTGTTCCCATGGCGATCCTGCTGGGTCAGTTAACTAATTAACAGTATCAGGTTATTATTGCTGCAACGGACAAGGTGACAAAAAAACCCTGAAAAAATGACCAATAAATTGAAAATAAAATATAAAAATTATATAAAAATGTAGTAAATGTTATTGGAAAGTACAATTACTTTGAAAAATTGAAATATTTAGTAATAAAATGTTGATATAAAGAAATAGAAAAATACTAAAAATAAAGTGAACCCCGTCTGCCCCCCAGGCCGTCCCAGGATCAACTCGTCTTCAAAACATCTTCTCAGGGAGCATCAACAGGAAGTGACATCACCACCTGTAGCTCCTCCCACAGCTAGTGTGTTTGCCATGGATGACGGAGCACCTGAGCCGCTGCCACAGGTGAGCTAGGTGTGCCTGTTACTGCCGCCTACAGGCTGCAGAGAGAATTACACATCCTTTTCATTTGCGTTTGAGCGTTGCTAAGGTAACCAGCTTCAGCACCATCCAGGTGAAGTTTTTTACCTTAACAACTGATTAATTTTCTCCTCACCGTCAAACTCTTTCTGATCGATCCATTCGAGCCACCTGTAATGGCAGAAGACAAAATTATTTAGCCCCTAATGACGTTTTAAACCCAAACTTTATCAATCCTGGAGAAAATGTAGGAAATCTATAAAGTTTTAAAATGTAAGGCAACAGGTGTTGTTGTGTCAACAGGAGGTGGAACAGCAGAACACAGGAGAAGCTCCTCCATCACACGCTGTCCACATCCTTGAGACGAAGAGTGAGGAAGAGGAGGACGGAGACAACATTTTCCCTGGAACTGACTTCCTGTCTGTCGCTGATGTCATCCAGGTAAGCCTTCATCCTCTCCCTCGTCTCCTGTTCGTTGTGGACCTGTGTATAAACTGTTTCAGTGTGAGACAGTCCCACAGCGCCTCCTGCTGGACAGACAGAAACCACCTGCTCGTCCCCACTTCTCTGTTATGTTAAGCCATGTTTCCTCACCATGAACAGACCATAGTCGTCCTCAGCTATTTCTACCTGCAGTGTTCGGCGATGTCAGTCAGAGCTCCTACAGGTGAGGTGTAATGAGGCCCAAACAGGTGGAATAGTCCAGTCCCCACAGATGAAGCTACAGATGAACAGTCCCATCTCACTGACCTTTGGCAGGTGCTGCAGTCTGACTTTAGCAACCAAATCCAAAAATATTGTACTTCTTGTTTTTCTTAAATGTTATTATTCTTCATGTTATCATTTATATTTACAAAACATGGAACTATAGTTTTCTCCTGTGCTGTTTTGTTTTCCATATCCTGTGTTCTTGTACGTTTGGTTTCTGCTGTGACGGACAGTACATCCTGAAAATACACAACAAATAAAAATAAAAAATAAGTTATGACCACATCACTGCTGTGGTTTTAAGATAGTCTGATAAACTGCGTTAACCTCAGCTGTGTCCCCCATCTCCCCTCAGCAGGAGGTGAGCATTGAGGGTGAGGAGGCTGTGGAATTGGATGGGGTACCGTCTCCTCCTCCGGTCCTGTACCAGGGTCCGGTCTTCCCTCCCCAGACTGGTCCTGCCCTTCCTGCCCAGGACGAGACCTCCATCCTGGGCTTGAACCATCAGAGAGACGCCCTGGAGCACCGTCTTGTGGAATGGTGAGAAACCAGTGTGAACTGGACTAAAGTGGATCCTGTGGTCCTGTTTGGTTCTACTGTCTTCCACTTTTCTATTGTGTTCTGCTGTGTTCTGCTCAGGGTGGAGCAGCAGCTGATGTCCAGGATGATCTCAGAGATGTACCATGCACCTCCTTCTGACCCCGCCCACATCCTTTCTGAAGACCAATCAGAGTGCGAGGAGCGGAGCGCCACCTCAGACATTGGTGAGTGGACACGGACCCACCAATCAGAACAGACTTCTTCATATAGCTGCTCAGTCATTGTCCACATGGCTCAGGTGTTATGTTCATGGACAGAACAAAACCTGGTTCAGTTTTTCTGCAGGGATGCTACTGAGAACTGACATTTTTTAAAAGTTAATTTTATTTGTGTGAAATCTTTGGACAGTTTGAATATGAGAGCACAGACATAGTCTTTAAGCTAGTGTCATCAGCCACATATCAACAAAAGACTAAACTAGGCATCAAAAGCCAATAAGACCCCACGTCTTATGTGGAATTCTATAAACAGGGATGAAATAACAGGAAATGGTCTGAAAGTGAAACGGCTGTCTGCTGTTGGTGGATGGTGTGCGTCACAGACCGTGGAGATGTCAGATTTGTGTACTTTGATTCAGATTTGTGACAGGGTGAGCTGCTGTCCTGTCAGGTGTCCTCTCTGTGACGCTGTCTGTTCCCTGTGCAGTGGAGGCAGCAGGGGGTGCAGGTCTGCAGCTCTTTGTGGACTCCAACATGTCAGTGGACTCAGGTCTGATCAGGCAGCTGGTTCAAGAGGTTTTGGCTGAGACGGTTTCCCTAATGCTGGGGCAGAGGGACACACTGGATACAGGACCAGAACCAGGACTGGAAGTACCAAAACCAGGACCTGCAGTACATGAGGAGGTACAAATTCTGAGACAAACTTCGCTGTGTCTTTTTGTTCCTGATCACAAACTGGCTCATGCTGCTTCTTCTGTTCCAGGGCAAACTGGTTCCACTGGTCCCCACACCTGCACCTACCCCTCTACACAGCCCAACTCCACCTGTCCAAGAGGTCACTCCCCTGTCCACACCCCCTCCCTCTGAACCA